>NC_090034.1:108601348-108716681 GCF_037176765.1 Anolis sagrei
CTCCCTCCCTCCCTCCCTCCCTCCCTCCCTTCCTTCCTTCCTTCTTCCTTGACCTGCCAGGAGTGTGGAGGGCGACCCGCTCTTGGCCCCGAGGAGGACCCCCATCCATCCGGCCTCCACTCCTCTCCCTTCGGGGCTCCTCTCGGGGCTTTTCCGGGGGGTGTCTGGGTGGCCCCTTCCCTCCCTTTCCCCTCCCTTCCCTTCCTTTCCTTTACTTCCCGGAAGAGAGGAGCGGGTCCCCTTGCGCCCGTCGCCGGGCGGGCCTTTGTGAGCTCAGCCCTGGCCTTGCTCTCCTTCCCAACAGGGGGCGCCTCGCCACTGCAGAAGGAAAGCAAACTATGGAACTGCCATCGCCGAATGCTACAGGAGCCTGCCTGGGATTTCTAGTTCGCCCCTTTGGATAGGGGAGACTCTATGCCATGCAAAGCTACAACTCCCACTGAGCCATGGCAGCTGAAGTAGAGTCAAGACCCCTTCATTCTGCATTGCAGCAGATTGTGGTTGTTGTTGTTGTTGTTGTTGTTGTTGCTGTTGTTGTTGTCTCCTGCACTCTGCTTATAATAATATAATATTATATGGAAAATTGCCTCTTGTATTGTATCTTAAAAGAGAAGACCTCTTTTATAATATAATATAATATAATATAATATAATATAATATAATATAATATAATATAATATATAATACAATACTATACTATACTATACTATAATACAATACAATATAATACAATACATTACAATATAATATAATATAATATAATATAATATAATATAATAATACATTACAATATAATATAATATAATACATTATAATATAATATAATACATTACAATATAATATAATACAATACAATACAATACAATACAATACAATATAATATAATATAATATAATATAATATAATTCAAGCGAGATATTGACAAGCTGGAATGTGTCCAGAGGAGGACGACTCAAATTATCAAGGGTCTGAGAACAAGCCCTATGAGGAGCGGCTGAAAGAGCTGGGCATGTTAGCCTGAAGAAGAGAAGGCTGAGAGGAGATATGATGAGGGCCATGTATAAATATGTGAGAGGAAGCCACAGGGAGGAGGGAGCAGATCAAGGGTCTGGAGAACAAGCCCTATGAGGAGCGGCTTAGGGAACTGGGCATGTTTAGCCTGAAGAAGAGAAGGCTGAGAGGAGATATGATAGCCATGTATAAATATGTGAGAGGAAGCCACAGGAGGAAGGAGGGAGCAAGCTTCCTTTCTGCTTCCCTGGAAACTAGGACGCCAAACAATTGCTTCAAACTACAAGAAAGGAGATTCCACCTGAACATGAGGAAGTAACTCCTGACTGTGAGAGCTGTTCAGCAGTGGAACTCTCTGCCCCGGAGAGAGTGTGGTGGAGGCTCCTTCTTTGGAAGCTTTGAAGCAGAGGCTGGATGGCCATCTGTCAGGGGTGCTTTCAATGCAATAGTCCTGCTTCTTGGCAGAATGGGGTTGGACTGGATGATGGCCCAGGAGGTCTCTTCCAACTCTAAGATTCTATGATTCTAGGATTCAGCAGCAGAACTCTCTGCCCCAGAGTGTGGTTGTGCTGGTACAGCTGTACCAGGAGCTCCAATTTTGTTTGCTTTGTATTAAATGTTTTTTTGCAATCCCAGGCTTGGGATTTTGCAGCAGGATGTTTTCCTGTTATAGTTTGCAATCATAGGGCAAGCCATCTGTGAATTATCGTTAGGTTCCCTGGTCCCACCCCTTTTTGAGTTTTGGAGGGAATAGGAGCCTTTTTGAGTCAATCTACACAGAACAGCTTTCGCACAGGACATAATACTGTACAAAGAGCTCCTGTAGAAAGCTTCGTCTTCTACGGCTTAGCCGGGGAGATATACAGCCTACAGCCTGACTGGAGTTATACAGCCTTACGGCTCCTTTCGCTGAGGGACTTCAGCCAGCCTTCACAGAAACCTGAACTCCTTCTTTTCCCCTGGAAGTCTCTGCTTGTAAGGGTCGCTTGCGGAAGCCAGACGCAGTTGGTACCGGGTGCAGGGGCTCCACGCAACAGAGGCAAAGACAGACTGCCCAGATTAGAAGTTAAGGATTTCCCCATTAGTTACAGTTATGAAGATAGTGCCTGTTCCCTGTGGACAAGCTTGAGAGAGAGCCAATAGACTGTTAAGAAAGCCTTAAAGTACCTGTTTGTTTTCATCAATAAAGAACTTTGTTGTATTTACTTTAAGCATTCTAAAGACTCTGTTTGGGGGAATCCAAGGGCCTTTAATCTGAGGCAGCCCTGGCGTCCCGTTGGGCTAACAGAATTTATGTCCTGTCTACAGTCATGTGCATAGGCCCAGCGTGCAACAGCACAGTGGTGGAGGCTCCTTTGGAAGCTTTGAAGCAGAGGCTGGAAGGAGAGCAAGAACAGGAGAAAACTGGGATTTTCACCTTTATTATTCTGCCAAGAGGTTTAGTGTCTTCGTACAATGAAGCACTGAGCGCTGGCTTAAATATCGCATGATTGTTTGAAATGTGGCCCCCGTCACCCTAGAAGCAACTGACTTAAGACTCTTTAATCTATTGACTGTGAGACATGTTCAGCAGTGGAACTCTCTGCCCGGAGTGTGGTGGAGGCTCCTTCTTTGGAAGCTTTGAAGCAGAGGCTGGATGGCCATCTGTCAGGGGTGCTTTGAATGCAATATCCCTGCTTCTTGGCAGAATGGGGTTGGACTGGATGATGGCCCAGGAGGTCTCTTCCAACTCTAGGAAGAACTTCCTGACTGTGAGAGCTGTTCAGCAATGGAACTCTCTGCCCCAGAGTGTAGTGGAGGCTCCTTCTTTGGAAGCTTTGAAGCAGAGGCTGGATGGCCATCTGTCAGGGGTGCTTTCAATGCAATAGTCCTGCTTCTTGGCAGAATGGGGTTGGACTGGATGATGGCCCAGGAGGTCTCTTCCAACTCTAAGATTCTATGATTCTAGGATTCAGCAGCAGAACTCTCTGCCCCAGAGTGTGGTGGAGGCTCCTTCTTTGGAAGCTTTGAAGCAGAGGCTGGATGGCCATCTGTCAGGGGTGCTTTCAATGCAATAGTCCTGCTTCTTGGCAGAATGGGGTTGGACTGGATGATGGCCCAGGAGGTCTCTTCCAACTCTAAGATTCTATGATTCTAGGATTCAGCAGCAGAACTCTCTGCCCCAGAGTGTGGTTGTGCTGGTACAGCTGTACCAGGAGCTCCAATTTTGTTTGCTTTGTATTAAATGTTTTTTTGCAATCCCAGGCTTGGGATTTTGCAGCAGGATGTTTTCCTGTTATAGTTTGCAATCATAGGGCAAGCCATCTGTGAATTATCGTTAGGTTCCCTGGTCCCACCCCTTTTTGAGTTTTGGAGGGAATAGGAGCCTTTTTGAGTCAATCTACACAGAACAGCTTTCGCACAGGACATAATACTGTACAAAGAGCTCCTGTAGAAAGCTTCGTCTTCTACGGCTTAGCCGGGGAGATATACAGCCTACAGCCTGACTGGAGTTATACAGCCTTACGGCTCCTTTCGCTGAGGGACTTCAGCCAGCCTTCACAGAAACCTGAACTCCTTCTTTTCCCCTGGAAGTCTCTGCTTGGTAAGGGTCGCTTGCGGAAGCCAGACGCAGTTGGTACCGGGTGCAGGGGCTCCACGCCAACAGAGGCAAAGACAGACTGCCCAGATTAGAAGTTAAGGATTTCCCCATTAGTTACAGTTATGAAGATAGTGCCTGTTCCCTGTGGACAAGCTTGAGAGAGAGCCAATAGACTGTTAAGAAAGCCTTAAAGTACCTGTTTGTTTTCATCAATAAAGAACTTTGTTGGATTTACTTTAAGCATTCTAAAGACTCTGTTTTGGGGAATCCAAGGGCCTTTAAACTGAGGCAGCCCTGGCGTCCCGTTGGGCTAACAGAATTTATGTCCTGTCTACAGTCATGTGCATAGGCCCAGCGTGCGACAGCACAGTGGTGGAGGCTCCTTTGGAAGCTTTGAAGCAGAGGCTGGCTGGCCATCTGTCAGGGGTGATTTGAATGTAATATTCCTGCTTCTTGGCAGAATGGGGTTGGACTGGATGATGGCCCAGGAAGTCTCTTCCAACTCTAGGAAGAACTTCCTGACTGTGAGAGCTGTTCAGCAGTGGAACTCTCTGCCCCAGAGTGTGGTGGAGGCTCCTTCTTTGGAAGCTTTGAAGCAGAGCCTGGATGTCCATTTGTCAGGGGTGATTTGAATGCAATATTCCTGCTTCTTGGCAGAATGGGGTTGGACTGGAGGATGGCCCAGGAGGTCTCTTCCAACTCTAGGATTCTAGGATTCTATGATTCAGCAGCAGAACTCTCTGCCCCGGAGTGTGGTGGAGGCTCCGTCTGTGGAGGCTTTGAAACAGAGGCTGGATGGCCATCTGTCGGGGGTGCTTTCAATGCAATAGTCCTGCTTCTTGGCAGAATGGGGTTGGACTGGATGATGGCCCAGGAGGTCTCTTCCAACTCTAAGATTCTATGATTCAGCAGCAGAACTCTCTGCCCTGGAGTGTGGTGGAGGCTCCTTCTTTGGAAGCTTTAAAGCAGAGGCTGGATGGCCATCTGTCAGGGGTGCTTTCAATGCAATCGTCCTGCTTCTTGGCAGAATGGGGTTGGACTGGATGGCCCATGGGGTCTCCTCCAACTCTAGGATTCTAGGATTTTATGAAATGCCGAATGCAATGGGGGTCCTACTTCTGGTGGCACTGCAGCCACGCTGTCCGTGGAGCCAGTACTCCTTACAACACCCCCATTTTGATACCAAGGACTAGCCAATGCAGAGAAGTTCCCTGAGACCCATCAAACCTGACCCCAGGAACCAAGACATGCAGATCAAGGAATGGAAAAACGCGGCTCCCCCCATCCCACCCCAATCTCATGGCAGCGAGAAAGGAGAGCAAGAACAGGAGAGCAAGGAAGGCTCAGGTGGTATTTTTCACCTTTATTATTCCGCCAAGAGGTTTAGTGTCTTCGTACAATGAAGCACTGAGCAATGGCTTAAATATAGCATGATTGTTTGAAATGTGGCCCCCAACACCCTAGAAGCAACTGACTTAAGACTCTTTAATCTATTGATTATCAATGCAAGCCCCTTCCCACCCCTTGGGGGAGGATGGCAGCCCTTTCCCTCCTCCCTCTGGGGGACCCTCAGGGCCAGGTCCTCCCCTCCTCAGGACAGAGTCCCCTGGAAGTGGCTCCAAAGTGAAGTGGGGGTCCCAGAGGAGGAGGAGGAGGAGGAGAGGATGGAGCAGAGGGACTCAGGCCCAGAGAGCCCAGAGGGACAGCAGCAGCACAGTCAGCAGGGAGAGGGCCCCACCACTCGAAGTCAAGGAGCCCGGTCCTCGGCTGCACACGTTGTCCTTGACCACCACGTTCCGGCTGGAGGCGAAGAGGGCCACGGCTCCCATGTCGCAAAAGTTCTTGGTGGCGCATCCCATGAAGGTGACCTGCTCATCCTCAAATTCTTCTGCAGGGAAATAGAGGGAAGGGTAGACAAGGGTTACCTGTGTGAAATGGGCCCCTTCCCCACAGGGAGGCTCCATCATGATCCCCCCCCCCATGACACAGCACCTGTGTCTCTTCCCAGGTGAAGGTGGCCTTCCCTTGACCTCACAGAAAGAAAGGAGGGAGAGAGGGAGGATTGGACTCGAATAGGGGTGCGACTATTATGCGAGGAGAAGAAAAAATATTTTGGGACACCCCCACCTTACCTTCCCTTGACCCCTGACCCTGATGCAAGAATAATAACAAGACACATTAATGCCTCCATTTTGTAGTTTTGAACTGCCTTTCCTCACAGAAAGAAAGGAGGGAGGGAGGGAGGATTGGACTCAAATAGGGGTGCGACTATTATGTGAGGAGAAGAAAAAATATTTTGGGACACCCCCACCTTACCTTCCCTTGACCCCTGACCCTGATGCAAGAATAATAACAAGACACATTAATGCCTCCATTTTGTAGTTTTAAACTGCCTTTCCTCACAGAAAGAAAGGAGGGAGGGAGGGAGGATTGGACTCAAATAGGGGTGCAACTATTATGCGAGGAGAAGAAAAAATATTTTGGGACACCCCCACCCCACCTTCCCTTGACCCCTGACCCTGATGCAAGAATAATAACAAGACACATTAATGCCTCCATATTGTAGTTTTAAACTGTCTTTCCTCACGGAAAGAAAGAAGGGAGGGAGGGAGAGAGAATCAGCCACAAATAGGGGTGCGACTATTATGCGAAGAGAAGAAAAACATTTTGGGACACCACGACCCCACTCCATATGTGGGTACAACTATAGTGTGATGCTGGTATTAAGAGGTAAGGACGGCCTTATTTTCCCAGGACTATTATGCGAAGAGAAGAAAAAAACATTTTGGGACACCCCCAACCCACCTTCCCTTGACCCCTGACCCTGATGCAAGAATAATAACAAGCACATTAATGCCTCCATTTTGTAGTTTTAAACTGCCTTTCCTCACAGAAAGAAAGGAGGGAGAGAGGGAGGATTGGACTCAAATAGAGGTGCGACTATTATGCAAGGAGAAGAAAAACATTTTGGGACACTGCCACCCCACCTTCCCTTGACCCTTGACCCTGATGAAAGAATAATAACAAGGCACATTAATGCCTCCATTTTGTAGTTTTAAACTGCCTTTCCTTTCAGAAAGAAAGGAGGGAGAGAGGGAGGATTGGAGTCAAATAGGGGTGCGACTATTATGCGAGGAGAAGAAAAAATATTTTGGTACACCCCCACCCCACCTTCCCTTGACCCCTGACCCTGATGCAAGAATAATAACAAGACACATTAATGCCTCCATTTTGTAGTTTGCCTTTCCTCACAGAAAGAAAGAAGGGAGGGAGATAGAATCAGCCACAAATAGGGGTGCGACTATTATGCGAGGAAAAGAGAAAACATTTTGGGACACCTCCACCCCACTCCATAGGTGGGTACAACTATAGTGTGATGCTGGTATTAAGAGGTAAGGACGACCTTATTTTCCCAGGACTATTATGTGAGGAGAAGAAAAAATATTTTGGGACACCCCCACCCCACCTTCCCTTGACCCATGACCCTGATGCAAGAATAATAACAAGACACATTAATGCCTCCATTTTGTAGTTTTAAACTGCCTTTCCTTACAGAAAAAAGAAGGGAGGGAGGGAGAGAGAATCAGCCACAAATAGAGGTGCGACTATTATGCGAGGAGAAGAAAAACATTTTGGGACACCCCCACCCCACCTTCCCTTGACCCCTGACCCTGATGCAAGAATAATAAGGCACATTAATGCCTCCATTTTTGTAATTTTAAACTTCCTTTCCTCACAGAAAGAAAGGAGGGAGGGAGGGAGGATTGGACTCAAATAGGGGTGCGACTATTATGCAAGGAGAAAAAAAACATTTTGGGACACCCCCACCCCACAAGACACATTAATGTCTCCATTTTGTAGTTTTAAACTGACTTTCCTCACGGAAAGAAAGAAGGGAGGGAGGGAGAGAGATTCAGCCACAAATAGAGGTGCGACTATTATGCGAGGAGAAGAAAAACATTTTGGGACACCCCCACCCCACTGTGGGTACAACTATTGTGCGATGCTGGTATTAAGAGGTAAGGATGGCCTTATTTTCCCAGGACACCCCCACCCCACCTTCCCTTGAACCCCACCCCAAATGTGGGTACAACTATCTTGCAATACTTGTTTTAATATTAAGCCCTATGAGGAACGGCTTAAGGAACTGGGCATGTTTAGCCTGAAGAAGAGAAGGCTGAGAGGGGATATGATAGCCATGTATAAATATGTGAGAGGAAGCCACAGGGAGGAGGAGGGAGCAAGCATGTTTTCTGCTTCCTTGGAGACTAGGACGCGGAACAACGGCTTCAAACTACAAGAGAGGAGATTCCATCTGAACATGAGGAAGAACTTCCTGACTGTGAGAGCCGTTCAGCAGTGGAACTCTCTGCCCCAGAGTGTGGTGGAGGCTCCTTCTTTGGAAGCTTTTAAACAGAGGCTGGATGGTCATCTGTCAGGGGTGATTTGAATGCGATGTTCCTGCTTCTTGGCAGAATGGGGTTGGACTGGATGGCCCATGAGGTCTCTTCCAACTCTTAGATTCTATGATTCTATAAGAGGTAAGGATGGCCTTATTTTCCCCGGGAGCCCCTCTGTCACCTTCCCGCCATCTCCTACCTTTCATTGCAGAGGTGGAGAAGTGGATGCAGTGCGTCAGGAGCCCGGTGCAGGCGACACGTGTCTGGTTTGAGCAGAAGTTCGTGCCCCGAGAAAAACAGGAGCTGCAGCGGACCCCGTTGGGCCTCTGGGACGCTCTTTGCACTGCAAAGAAAGAGAAAGCCAAAGAGGAGAGAATGGCTCTTGCTGCTGCTGCTGCATCTTTTGTGGCAGTGGTTGGGGCAGCCTCCAGGAGTGACCTGAAAATGTACTGCACACGACGGGGTATCTTGCAAGGTCTGGGTTCTTGGAACCAGCAGCTGGCGGGTCTGTCGGGCAGGGAATCCGCCCTGGGCCTGACCACAGATGACTTGCCCAGAGGGCTGATGTGCTCAAAGGCACCTTTAATGTTTGTACTGCAACCCAGAGTGGATGTCCCATGACAGTGTCATGGGACATGACATGAGCACAATTCAAAGTGCTGGCTTTAGCCTATAAATGGTTCCAGCCCTGCTTATCTGTCCGAACGTAGCTCTCCTTATGAACAATCTGTCAGGATTAATTTAGTTATGTATGTGTTTTAAATGTGCTTCTATGTATTTCCAAGATGGATTCCAATGTGTATTAGAAATACTGTGCAGAATGTTCATACCATGAGGCTGTGATTAAGTAACCTTGAGAAGTAAGATAAGGTTCGCTCTTGCTGAGAACAGAAGGGAGTAGCCAGTCTCAGCAAGAGAGAAGATAAGCAGATGTGAAGAGACTTTCGTTTTGACTAGTTCCTGACTTGTAGCTCGCTGTAGTAAGACGTGTCTATTGAATGTGCTTAGTAAACTTGGTTTTCTTTTGTAACTCAAAGCCTGCAGAGTCCTTATTTTGCAACACAGTGTCTGCTGATCTAGCAATCCTTCTGCTGTGCACCGCCAAACTCTGACACAATCCAGGAAATTAAGATCTTCTGGAGAGGCCCTGCTCTCTGTCCCGCCTTCTTCATAGGTTCGGTTGGTGGCGACGAGAGATAGGGCCTTTTCAGTGGTGACCCCTCAGCTATGGAACGCCCTCCCCAGAGTCATTAGATTGGCCCCTACCCTCTTAATATTTCGTAAAAAAGTCAAAAACCTGGCTTTGTGAGCAGGCTTTCTCAAATGCAATGTAGTAAATAATTACTTGACCTCGGAATGGCTGGAAATTAGATACAGAGGTTTTATGTTTTATTGATTTTATTGTTTATGGAATTTTAAGGATGTTTATATGCTTTTAACTGTTTATATTATTGTGGTATCGAATTGTGCCGGTTTTGTAAACCGCCCTGAGTCACCCTAGGGCTGAGAAGGGCAGTATAGAAATAGAGTAATTAATTAATTAATTAATTAATTAATTAATTAATTAATAAGGCACCAAGTGCTTCATTAGAAGGACAACAGCAGAGGGGCATGCGGAGAGCAACAACTCCAAGCTTTGATGTTGCATTGGAGAACGTTTTGCGGCCGGCCCACCCAGAAAACCCGCATCCTCTCAGCTAAGGCCCAAAGGTGGCAGATCCCGGGCCACATCCAGCCTCGAGCATCATGAGGCTCTGCCCAGCCTCCCGGTGAACCCCAGACACCCCTTCCCCATGAGACAATTCTAAGGCCTACCGATGACTTCCTGGGAGTTGCAGCGGTCAAAGCGGCAGCAGCTGGAGTTCCAGCGCATGTGGAAATCACCAGCCTGCAGCCCATAGAACTGGTTGCAGAGGCGGTCATCTGAATTGCACTTCTTCTCATAGGTTGGGTTTTCAAAGTCCTGGTCCCCTGGAAGGAAGGAAGGAAGGAAGGAAGGAAGGAAGGAAGGAAGGAAGGAAGGAAGGCAAGCCATTAGCTCTCCCACTCAAGGATCTCTTTCCGGTGTGGAGCCTGGCTGCAAGGGGCTTGCAGTCCAAAACACCTGGAGGGCTGAGGTTTGCCCAAGCCTGCTCAATAGGCTCCCACCCAAGAAGGCTGTGCTGTGTGGGTGCCCTTGCAAGGCCTTCCCTCCAGCTCCAAAGACAGAAGAAGAACCGCTGCTATCATTTGTGGGGAAGAACATCTCCTAGGGATGGCAGCACAGTGCTCTGCTCAGCGGGACCAGGGGCGGCTCGTCCATTACGCGAAGTAAGCGGTTGCAGAGCACCTTTTTTTTGCCAGGGGTGCAGAGGCGCCTCTGTAAATGCCCCTCAATTGCCACTTGAGGAGCTCCCCCTCAGCTCACAACAGCCTTAGCAGTCCGGGGGGAGCCTCGGCTTTCTTGCCTCGCTGCCGGGCGATCCTCTTCCCAAAGGGGCCGGGCCCTTGAGCCTCGCCTCGCCCCTCTCGTTCCTGCTCCACCCGGCCACCGGAGAGCCAGTGCTCAATCGTTCTCCTCGTTCGATGCCTTCCCCATGACCAGCTCCCTTTCCCGATCCCCTGGCGCTCCACCCGCCTCCTCTCCTCTCCCCAATCCGCGGGTGGGCCAAGGGGCAGAGCCGCCGCGCCTGGCCCGCTTCGGGTCCGGAGGCGTGTCTGAAGACCCCAGCGTGCGCACCAAAAGTCGCCTCTTCTCCTGACTTTCTCTTCAGCCATTGGGACCAAGATTGAGAGAGAGAGAGAGAGAGAGAGAGAGAGAGCCCCTCCGGCTGGAGGTATCTCCCACCTCCGCTCCCTCCTTTGTTTTTGCGCCTACCTTCAGGAAAGGTGGGCATCTCCACCTCTCTCTCTCTCTCTCTCTCTCTCTCTCTTGGTCCCAATGGCTGAGGAGAAAGTCAGGAGAAGAGGTGACCTTTGGTGCACACGCCGGAGTCTTCAGGCACGCCTCCGGACTCAAAGTGGGCCAGGCAAGGGAGCAAGTGCAGCAAGTGTAGTTGCTGGGATGTATAGTTCACCTATAATCAAAGAGCATTCTGAACTCCACCAATGATGGAATTGAACCAAATATGGCATACAGGACTTCCACGACGAACAGAAAATATATATCAATGATTGGTTGGGGGGGGGGGGTGCCAAAGTACTGTTTGCTTACCGTTGAAAATTACCTAGGGCCGCCTCTGAGCGGGACTCCGGCATTCCTTCACAGACTCCAAGTGCAGAGCAAAGGCTAGGTGGCCCTGTCCCTCTGCTGCCCTTCTAGGAAGGAAAGCGCTCGTTCTCACCTGAGTGCTCCATGCGGGCGATGGTGATGCAGCTGTTGACCGAGGAAGGGCAGGTCTGCTGGGTGGTGCTGCAGTTGTAGCCGGTGGGGCTGGTGCAGTTGTAGCACAAGATGGCCTCACCTGCGGAGGAACGGAGGGAGAGAGGAAGGAGGAGGCACACACCTGAGCAGGGCGCACCTGAGCAGCCCCCACCTTCCCTCCCTCCCTCTTTCCAGAGAGTCTGGTGCACAGGAGGGAAGGCAGGGAAAGGGTCTCGGATACATTTCACAGTGCAAATGCGCGGCCTCCCACCCTATGTCCTCAAAATGAGGGATAATGCTTTGGCTGAGCCACCAGTGGGGCTACTTGCCCTCCTTCCTAAATGGTTCCTGTGAAAGAATGCAGAGGCAGGAAGGGCCAGGGCCTCTTAATCAGGCGGTACCACAGGGCTTGAGTTGGTCCTCAGTGTGCTTGGTGGGAGGTCTTCGAAGGCTTCTAAGCAGAAGCTGGAGGGCCATTTATTATGAGTGCTTTGTTTGTCCTTTTTCTTCCAAATCTGGGATTCTTATGATAGATATATCATAGATTATAGTGTATCATATCAACAGCCATCTGTTGGGAGGGGTTAGGGTTGTGTCATAGCATATAGCCTATCTACTGCATCTATGGATGGATAGCCATCTGTTGGGTGGGATCGGATCATAGAATCATAGAATCAAAGAGTTGAAAGAGACCTCATGGGCCATCCAGTCCAACCCCATTCTGCCAAGGAGCAGGAATGTTGCATTCAAATCACCCCTGACAGATGGCCATCCAGCCTCTGCTTAAAAGCTTCCAAAGAAGGAGCCTCCACCACACTCCCTCCGGGGCAGAGAGTTCCACTGCTGAACGGCTCTCACAGTCAGGAAGTTCTTCCTTGTGTTCAGATGGAATCTCCTCTCTTGTAGTTTGAAGCCATTGTTCCATTGCGTCCTAGTCTCCAAGGAAGCAGAAAACAAGCTTGCTCCCTCCTCCCTATGGCTTCCTCTCACATATTTATGCTTGAACCTGTGAATCTCCTCTCTTGTAGTTTGAAGCCATTGTTCCCTTGCGTCCTAGTCTCCAGGGAAGCAGAAAGGAAGCTTGCTCCCTCCTCCCCCCTGTGGCTTCCTCTCACATATTTATACATGGCTATCATGTCTCCTCTCAGCCTTCTCTTCTTCAGGCTAAACATGCCCAGCTCCTTAAGCCGCTCCTCATAGGGCTTGTTCTCCAGACCCCTGATCTGCTCCCTCCTCCCTGTGGCTTCCTCTCACATATTTATACATGGCTATCATGTCTCCTCTCAGCCTTCTCTTCTTCAGGCTAAACATGCCCAGCTCCTTAAGCCGCTCCTCATAGGGCTTGTTCTCCAGACCCCTGATCTGCTCCCTCCTCCCTGTGGCTTCCTCTCACATATTTATACATGGCTATCATGTCTCCTCTCAGCCTTCTCTTCTTCAGGCTAAACATGCCCAGCTCCTTAAGCCGCTCCTCATAGGGCTTGTTCTCCAGACCCTTGATTATTTTAATCGCCCTCCTCTTGACACATTCCAGCTTGTCAATATCTCTCTTGAATTGTGGTGCCCAGAATTGGACACAATATTCCAGGATGGTGTCTTCCCGCCCGGCCAAAGGGTGTTGGACCAGATGGGCCTCTTTGGGGTCTCTTCTCTTCCAAATCTATGGTAATCATAGACTATAGTGTGTCTATTATAGCAATGGCTGGATGATCATCTGTCGGGAGGGTTAGCTTGTGCTTTTCCTGAGGGGCAGGAGGGGGTTGGACTGGATGGCCCTTGGGAGGCCCCAGAGGAGCCAGTGGCACTCTCCGCTCTCCTTCTGCTCTGAGAGCGACTTCCTTTGACTGAAGGAAGGAGAGAAGGCTGTTCTCTCAGTGGAAAAGTCCAGAGCCAGAGGCCTTCTCCTGGCCTGCACAGATAGCCATCTTATCAGCGCAGCCTTGTCCATCCATCACCATCAGAGCCTGGCCGTCCTCAGGGAGAGCTTCCGGGGGAGAGATGGGTTTGCCATCCGCACCTGTGTCCTATTTGTAGGTGAGGCGGAGGCGAGGGCCAAAGCAGACCTGGAAGGGAGCTGCACCCTGTGCTTGGACGCTTGCCTCCCTGGGAGCTCCCCTTGAGCCCAGCTGACCTCACTGTAATTTTCCCCTATAGTCCTCACACACGGTGGCTGCGGTTGCCCAGAGAGCAGCCAAACAACAGACTTCTTTTGGAGGGCCATAGACTCTCCTCCTCTGGAGGCTTTTAAGCAGAGTCTGGAAGGCCACCTGTCATAACAAAATGAAGTTCAACAGTGACAAATGCAAGATACTCCACTTTGGCAGGAAAAACGAAATGCAAAGATACAGAATGGGGGATGCCTGGCTCGAGAGCAGGACGTGTGGAAAAGATCTTGGAGTCCTCGTGGACAACAAGTTAAACATGAGCCAGGAATGTGATGTGGCAGCAAAAAAAGCCAATGGGATTTTGGCCTGCATCAAGAGGAGCCTAGTGTCTAGATCTAAGGACGTCCTGCTCCCCATGCTCTATTCCGCTTTGGTTAGACCACGCCTGGAATATTGTGTCCAATTCTGGGCACCACAATTCAAGAGAGATATTATTGACAAGCTGGAATGTGTCCAGAGGAGGGCAACTAAAATGATCAAGGGTCTGGAGAACAAGCCCTATGAGGAGCGGCTTAGGGAACTGGGCATGTTTAGCCTGAAGAAGAGAAGGCTGAGAGGAGATATGATGAGGGCCATGTATCAATATGTGAGAGGAAGCCACAGGGAGGAGGGAGCAAGCTTGTTTTCTGCTTCCCTGGAGACTAGGACGCAATGGAACAATGGCTTCAAACTACAAGAGAGGAGATTCCACCTGAACATGAGGAAGAACTCCCTGACTGTGAGAGCCGTTCAGCAGTGGAACTCTCTGCCCCGGAGGGAGTGTGGTGGAGGCTCCTTCTTTGGAAGCTTATAAACAGAGGCTGGATGGCCATTTGTCAGGGGTGATTTGAATGCAATATTCCTGCTTCTTGGCAGAATGGGGTTGGACTAGATGATGGCCCAGGAGGTCTCTTCCAACTCTAGGATTCTAGGATTCTATGAGGGTTCGGATGGTGTCTTCTTCCATGGCAGGGCTTGGGCTAGAGGGCCCTTGGGAGTCCCCGATTATTATATATCAGAGAATATGGTATGCCTGTCAATTGGGTCACCATCTGTTGAGAGGGGTGGGATGGGGCCTTCCTTCCTTCCTTCCTTTCTTACAGAAGAGGGTTGGACTGGACAGCCTTGGTGAGGGTCTCTTCCAAAATTAGGATCCGATGATAAATATATCTCCAAATATAGTGCATCTGTCATATATGCCTGGATGGCCATCTGCCAGGAGGGCTTGGATGGTGGGGCTCCTCCTTTTTCTTCTGTTTTGAAGCACAATAACCTCATAGCCGAAGGCTGATCTGGCCGGGGTGGTCCATGCCTTGGTCACCTCTAGATTGGACTACTGTAATGCGCTCTACGTGGGGCTGCCCTTGAAAACGGCTTGGAAATTTCTACTGGTCCAACGGGCAGCGGCCAGGATGTTAATTGGGGCCCACTACAGAGAGAGGTCAACCCTCCTGTTTAAGGAGCCCCACTGGATGCTGTTTATCTTCCGATCCCAATTCAAGGTGCAGGTGCTTACCTACAAAGCCCTGAACGGTTTGGGACCAGCCTACCTGCGTGACCGCATCTCCGTTTATGAACCCACACGTTCACTTCGTTCATCTGGAGAGGACCTGCTCGTGATCCCGCCTGCGTCGCAAGTGCGGTTAGTGGGGACACGAGACAGGGCCTTTTCTGTGGTGGCCCCCCAACTCTGGAACGCCCTCCCCAAAGATCTTAGACAGGCCCCTACATTGGCAGTCTTCAGAAAGAACTTGAAGACCTGGCTGTTCTGATGTGCCTTCCCAGAATAGGAAATCTCCACTACCAAGTCCCAGAATCACTTTAGTAGAACTAAGATTGCCGCACACTGCACTTACCCTATAATCATAGAATCATAGAATCCAAGAGTTGGAAGAGACCTCCTGGGCCATCCAGTCCAACCCCATTCTGCCAAGAAGCAGGAATATTGCATTCCAATCACCCCTGACAGGTGGCCATCCAGCCTCTGCTTAAAAGCTTCCAAAGAAGGAGCCTCCACCACACTCCGGGGCAGAGAGTTCCACTGCTGAACGGCTCTCACAGTCAGGAAGTTCTTCCTCATGTTCAGATGGAATCTCCTCTCTTGTAGTTTGAAGCCATTCTTCCATTGCGTCCTAGTCTCCAAGGAAGCAGAAAACAAGCTTGCTCCCTCCTCCTCCCTGTGGCTTCCTCTCACATATTGATACATGGCTATCATATCTCCTCTCAGCCTTCTCTTCTTCAGGCTAAACATGCCCAGTTCCCTAAGCCGCTCCTCATAGGGCTTGTTCTCCAGACCTTTTATCATTTTAGTCACTTTCCTCTGGACACATTCCAGCTTGTCAACATCTCTCTTGAATTGTGATGCCCAGAATTGGACACAATATTCCAGGTAAAGTGGTCTAACCAAAGCGGAAGAGAGCATGGGGAGCATGACTTCCCTAGATCTAGACACTAGGCTCCTATTGATCTATATTAAATGGGTGTCCTCTTTCCTCCAGAATTGGGGACAGCGTGTGGTGAGGGGAGGGATGGTTTCCAAGAGGTCTCCGCTAGTATCCGGGGTCCCGCAGGGAGCTATTCTCTCCCCTCTGTTATTTAACATCTATATGCGACCACTTGCCCGACTGGCGCGTAGCTTTGGGCTTGAGTGCCACCAGTACGCTGACGACACTCAGCTCATTCTGAGGATGGAGGGCTGGCCGGACTCCGTACCCGAAAATTTCCATCAGTGCCTTGAGGCCGTTACTGGACGGTTGCGTGCCAGCAGGTTGAGGGTGAACCCAGCGAAGATGGAGATCCTTTGGCTGGGCCGTCTGGGTGGGAGGAAGACCCAGCTGCCTACCCTGGATGGTGAGACACTACGTCCGTCACCTTCTGTCAAGAGTCTTGGTGTCTTATTGGATCCTCTGCTGCTCACAATGGAGGCCCAGGTCTCTGCTGTTTTTCCACCTACGTCAGGCTAGGCAACTGGTTCCCTTCCTATCTAGGAACGACCTGGCTACGGTGATCCAGGCGACGGTCATCTCGAGGCTTGACTACTGTAACGCCCTCTACATTGGCCTTCCTTTGTCAGTGATCCGGAAACTGAAGCTGGTGCAAAATGCGGGGGCTCGTCTTCTCGCCGGGGTGCCGGTGAGGTGTTGTATCACCCCAATCCTCCAACAGCTGCACTGGCTTCCGATTGAGTACCGGATTACTTTCAAGGTGCTGGTACTCACCTTTAAGGCCTTACATGGTCTGGGTCTGGCATACCTGAGTGTTGGGGTTCAGCCTGAGTTTGAACTTGAACCTGATTCTCTGTTTGTTCCTCCTGATGCTAATGAAAATATATTTACTGATGCTAATGGAAATGTACCTCTTGATGCCGATGCTCCTGAAATTAGTGAGGAAGAAACTGCTGTAGGTTTGGAAAATGCCAATGTTCCTGAAATTAGTGAGGAAGGAACTTCTGTAGATTTGGGAAATGAAAGTACCAGTGTTCCTGAGAATGTTTCAGAGGGAAGCCTTGACCTTTCCCTCCCTTCTGCACCTGTTAACTGTAATGACAACAGAAGGGGCCAAATTTGGGAAGACAGAAGTAAATCACTCAGTTTGCGTCGATCCTCCCGAATTCAAGAATTAAAAACATTGGCTTCAAAACAGAAGGGCGGTTCACGGAACCGATTCTTGAGTTTTAATTGCCTTACGCCGGGCTGACTTCTCAGTTCAGGCATCGTTTCAGAATTGATGAAGACCTTTGGCAGTTCTCCCGGTTCCCTGGCCATAGTTTGGGAAGATTTCTAGGATATCAAGTACGGTTAGTGGATTGCTAACAGGTTCCAGTATTTCCCAGTGAGGCTTTTGGTTTTGCTTTGTCCATTTAAATTCATGTTTGCGGATTTTGCTGTGGCTTTTGACTTGCATTTTTCCTTTATTTTGTAACCATTTTTCTTCAATAAAAAAGGATTGTTTTTCACAGCCAAGTGTGGTGGATAGTTATCTTAGGGCCTCGTTCCCTGCTCTGGATTGCAACACTGAGGGCCTGCTTATCCCCTTACCAACCCCAGAGATTACTCCGGTCTGAAGACCAAAAATTGCTTGCAGTCCCTAACATCCGGACCGATCATTTGTCCTCTACTAGGCAAACGGCCTTCTCGATTGTGGCCCCTTATTTATGGAATGCCTTGCCAGTTGAAACTCGAACCACCCGAGACCTACTAGCTTTTCGGAAAGCTTGTAAAACTTTTCTTTTCCAACAAGCTTTCGATGGATGTATAACTCGGGACTATGTCTGTTCTTGTTTTTATTGTATTTAAAAGTTAATTGTATTGTTTTAATCTACTGCTGTAAACCGTTCCGAGCTGTCGCTCTGGGCCAGAATGAAGAGAGGGGAGGCCAAGGGACAGTTCCATCTTGTCTCCCCTTGTATAAATATGTGAGAGGAAGCCACAGGGAGGAGGAGAGAGCAAGCTTGTTTTCTGATATTCTGGAGACTAGGACGCAAAGGAACAATGGCTTCAAACTACAAGAGAGGAGATTCCATCTGAAAACGAGGAGGAACTTCCTGACTGTGAGGACCATTCAGCAGTGGAACTCTCTGCCCCAGAGGGAGTGTGGTGAAGGCTCCTTCTTTGGAAGCTTTTAAACAGGGGCTGGATGGCCATCTGTCAGGAGTGCTTTGAATGCAATATTCCTGCTTCTTGGCAGAATGAGGTTGGACTGGATGGTCCAGGAGGTCTCTTCCAACTCTTTGATTCTAGGATTCTATGATTCCTGTGCTACTAAAATAATAAAATATAATATTTATAATATAATGTAATGCATTAGGACGCAATGGAACAATGGCTTCAAACTACAAGAGAGGAGATTCCACCTGAACATGAGGAAGAACTTCCTGACTGTGAGAGCCGGCGTTGTCCATAGACACCTGCAAGGTCATGTGGCCACTGGCATGACTGCATGGAGCGCCATTACCTTCCCACTGGAGCAGTACCTATTGATCTACTCACATTTGCATGTTTTCGAACTGCTAGGTTGGCAGAAATGAGGGCTGACAGCGGAAGCTCATGCCCGGAATTGAACCTGCGAACTTTTGGTCAACCAGCAGCTCAGCGCTTTAACACACTGCACCACTGGGATATGATCGCCATGTATAAATATGTGAGAGGAAGTCATAGGGAGGAGGGAGCAAGCTTCCTTTCTGCTTCCCTGGAGACTAGGACGCAATGGAACAATGGCTTCAAACTACAAGAAAGGAGATTCCACCTGAACATGAGGAATAACTTCCTGACTGTGAGAGCCGTTCAGCAGTGGAACTCTCTGCCCCGGAGTGTGGTGGAGGCTCCTTCTTTGGAGGCTTTGAAACAGAGGCTGGATGGCCATCTGTCAGGGGTGATTTGAATGCAATATTCCTGCTTCTTGGCAGAATGGGGTTGGACTGGATGATGGCCCAGGAGGTCTCTTCCAACTCTTTGATTCTAGGATTCTATGATTCCTGTGCTACTAAAATAATAAAATGTAATATTTATAATATAATGTAATGCATTAGGACGCAATGGAACAATGGCTTCAAACTACAAGAGAGGAGATTCCACCTGAACATGAGGAAGAACTTCCTGACTGTGAGAGCCGGCGTTGTCCATAGACACCTGCAAGGTCATGTGGCCACTGGCATGACTGCATGGAGCGCCATTACCTTCCCACTGGAGCAGTACCTATTGATCTACTCACATTTGCATGTTTTCGAACTGCTAGGTTGGCAGAAGTTAGGGCTGACAGCGGAAGCTCATGCCCGGAATTGAACCTGCGAACTTTCGGTCAACCAGCAGCTCAGCGCTTTAACACACTGCACCACCAGGATATGATCGCCATGTATAAATATGTGAGAGGAAGTCATAGGGAGGAGGGAGCAAGCTTCCTTTCTGCTTCCTTGGAGACTAGGACGCAATGGAACAAGGGCTTCAAACTACAAGAGAGGAGATTCCATCTGAACACGAGGAAGAACTTCCTGACTGTGAGAGCCGTTCAGCAGTGGAACTCTCTGCCCCAGAGTGTGGTGGAGGCTCCTTCTTTGGAAGCTTTTAAACAGAGGCTGGATGGCCATCTGTCAGGGGTGCTTTGAATGCAATATTCCTGCTTCTTGGCAGAAGGGGTTGGACTGGATGGTCCAGGAGGTCTCTTCCAACTCTTTGATTCTATGATTCTATGATTCTATGATTCTATGATTCTATGATTCTATGATTCTATGATTCTATGATTCTATGATTCTATGATTCTATGATTCTATGATTCTATAATTCTATGATTCTATGATATGTGAGAGGAAGTCATAGGGAGTAGGGAGCAAGCTTCCTTTCTGCTTCCTTGGAGACTCGGACGCAATGGAGCAATGGCTTCAAACTACAAGAGAGGAGATTCCATCTGAACATGAGGAAAACTTCCTGACTGTGAGAGCCGTTCAGCAGTGGAACTCTCTGCCCCGGAGTGTGGTGGAGGCTCCTTCTTTGGAAGCTTTTAAACAGAGGCTGGATGGCCATCTGTCAGGGGTGCTTTGAATGCAAAATTCCTGCTTTTTGGCAGAATGGGGTTGGACTGGATGGTCCATGAGGTCTCTTCCAACTCTATGATTCTATGATCTATCATATCTGCCTGGATGGCCATCTGCCAGGAGGGCTTGGATGGTGAGGCTTCCCCTTTTTCCTCTGTTTTGAAGCACAATAAAGTCATAGCAGGGCCCTGCCTCAAAGGCTCCAACCCCAGGTGGAGGAGACCTAGATCTGGCATGAACCAACTTTGGTCCTCCAGGTGTTTTGGACTTCAGCTCCAATCATTCCTAACAACCTACCAACTGTTGAGGTCCAAAACACCTGGAGGGGAAGCTGAAGTTGGCTCATGCCTGGTTGACCGGGTGCCTAGTGACTTTCCTTCAAGGGTAGCCGGACCTTACCTGGATCCAAGAGGAGAGGCACCAGTAGGGCCAAGGCGAGAGCCATCGGGGGCCTCATGGGGGTCAATGGGGAGAACCTTCTCTCTCTCTCTCTCTCTCTCTGGGCAGGTGAAGGGCAAGGCAAGAAAGGGCTTCTGTGGGGCTGGAGTCCTTCTGGGTTTTGGATATAGGGCCAACCCTGCCCGTCCCACTCCCCTCCCATTGGGGCCTGGCACTCCACAAAGGCTGGCCCTCCTCCCCTTTGAGGTGGGTCTCTACAACATTAGAGCATTCCAGGTGTGCATTGATTTCAGGGCGGAGCGGCCCAGCCACCCTTCCAGTGCCAGGGCCAGGGGAATGTGGCCGGACGGGTCTCGCCCTGGGATGAGGCGGCACTGGAGGCTACCAGAATCAAGGCACAGGGCTTGCTCTTTTGACCTCCTCCTTGGCCGCAGGGGCCACAGAGACCGCCGTGCCTTTGCCTCCTGTGCTGGCCACCTTCTTGTGGCTTGAAGAGACATGGCAGCCAGTGGCAATGGCTCACAAGGCTCACAATGTATGCATGGACATCCCAAAGAGAACTGGGAAAGGAAGGGCTTACCGCCAGAGCAAAAGGGAAAGGGAAACACTGAACCAAGACAAGCTTCATAGGATAATAGAATCAAAGAGTGGGAAGAGACCTCCAGGACCATCCAGTCCAACCCCATTCTGCCAAGAAGCAGGAATATTGCATTCAAAGCACTCCTGACAGATGGCCATCCAGTCTCTGTTTCAAAGCTTCCAAAGAAGGAGCCTCCACCACAATCCGGGGCAGAGAGTTCCACGGCTGAACGGCTCTCACAGTCAGGAAGTTCTCCTCTCTTGTAGTTTGAAGCCATGGCTCAACAGAGGTACTCCTGGTCAGTCGCAAGGCCGAACAGGGCATAGGGTTACAGCCTGTGCTGTATGGGGTCGCACTCCCCTTGAAGGCGCAGGTTTGCAGCTTGGGTGTGATCCTGGATTCATCGTTGAGCCTGGATCCCCAGGTTTCAGCGGTGACCAGGGGAGCATTTGCACAGCTCAGGCTCGTGCGCCAGCTGCGCCCGTACCTCGGGAAGTCTGACTTGGCCACTGTGGTACACGCTCTGGTCACATCCCGCCTTGACTACCTCAACGCTCTCTACGTGGGGCTGCCCTTGAAGACGGCCCGGAAGCTTCAGCTAGTCCAGCGCGCGGCAGCCATGTTACTAACTGGAGCGGGACGCAGGGAGCATACAACGCCCTTGTTGTTCCAGCTCCACTGGCTGCCGATCTGCTACCGGGCCCAATTTAAGGTGCTGGTGTTATCCTACAAAGCCCTAAACGGTTCCGGCCCAAAATACCTTTCGGACCGCATCTCGGCCTATGAGCCCACGAGGGCCTTGAGATCGTCCGGGGAGGCCCTTCTCTCGATCCCGCCTGCTTCACAGGCACGTCTGGCGGGGACGAGAGAGAGGGCCTTCTCGGTGGTGGCCCCCCGGCTGTGGAACGCCCTCCCTATTGACATCAGACAGGCGCCCTCCCTCATGTCCTTCCGTAAGAGCCTGAAGACATGGCTATTTGAGAAGGCATTTAACTGAGTGCTACATTAACTGGCAATGACAACTGGAACGGAATAATGGATTACGAAATTGGTTACGATTCTATAATAAGACGGAGCGGATTATTATTAGTGTAATTATATTATTGTGTACTAGTGATATCTTGATTTTTCGTTATTGCTTTATTGTAAATTGTCTTTTATATGTTGTACACCGCCGGGAGTCGCCCTAGGGCTGAGAGCGGCGGTCAACAAATGCAGCAAATAAATAAATAAATAAATAAATTGCATCCTAGTCTCCAAGGAAGCAGAAAACAAGCTTGCTCCCTCCTCCTCCCTGTGGCTTCCTCTCAAATATTTATACATGACTATCATGCCTAGAGAAGACAATGATGCTGGGGAAAGTGGAAGGCAAAAGGAAGAGGGGCCGACCAAGGGCAAGGTGGATGGATGGCATCCTTGAAGTGACTGGACTGACCTTGAGGGAGCTGGGGGTGGTAACGGCCGACAGGGAGCTCTGGCGTGGGCTGGTCCATGAGGTCACGAAGAGTCGGAGACGACTGAACGAATGAATAACAACAATCATATCTTGTCAGGTTTTACAATGTACTGTAATATAGCTGAGTCATGCACTGCTAATAGGCTTCTATTGGAAATGCTGAGTCATGCATTAAGTGTATATAGGATATCAATTGGGGAATGTGTTCTGGCCTGGTCCAAATGAGTGTTAATGATGTAATCCTGGGTTTCAGTTAAATCAATGAGTTGGGAACCAATCAGAGATTGCTATGTGTAAATGTACAGAATTGTATATAAGGAAGTCATGTATAGTGTATTCTCTCTCTCTCCTTGTGTTGTGATGCTGTTTGCCGAAGGCTCTGTGTATCTGATTAAAAGAACCTGTCTGCTAAGACAAGAACTGGGAAAGGAAGGGCTTATCACCAGAGCAAAAGGGAAAGGAACACACTGAACCAAGGCAAGCTTCATAGAATCCTAGAGTTGGAAGAGACCTCCTGGGCCATCATCCAGTCCAACCCCATTCAGCCAAGAAGCAGGAATATTGCATTCAAAGCACCCCTGACGGATGGCCATCCAGCCTCTGTTTCAAAGCTTCCAAGGAAGGAGCCTCCACCACACTCCAGGGCAGAGAGTTCCACTGCTGAACGGCTCTCACAGTCAGGAAGTTCTTCCTCATGTTCAGATGGAATCTCCTCTCTTGTAGTTTGAAGCCATTGTTCCAATGTGTCCTAGTCTCCAAGGAAGCAGAAAGGAAGCTTGCTCCCTCCTCCTCCCTGTGGCTTCCTCTCACATATTTATACATGGCTATCATATCTCCTCTCAGCCTTCTCTTCTTCAGGCTAAACATGCCCAGTTCCCTGAGCCGCTCCTCATAGGGCTTGTTCTCTAGATCCTTGATCATTTTAGTCGCCCTTCTCTGGACACATTCCAGCTTGTCAATCTCTCTCAGGTGGAATCTCCTCTCTTGTAGTTTGAAGCCATGGTTCCACTGCATCCTAGTCTCCAAGGAAGCAGAAAGGAAGCCTGCTCTCTCCTCCCTATGACTTCCTCTCACATATTTATACATGGCCATCATATCCTTTAAAAAGAGTCTCAAAACCTGGCTCTGCCGTGACCGCATCGCCATATACGAACTCACACGATCTCTCCGATTATCTGGAGAGGCCCTGCTCATGATCCCACCTGCGTCGCAAGCGCATTTGGTGGGGACGAGGGACAGGACCTTCTCTGTGGTGGCCCCCCGTCTCTGGAACTCTCTCCCCAAGGACATCAGGCAAGCCCCAACGTTGGCAGTCATTAGGAAGAGCTTGAAGGCGTGGCTGTTCCAGTGTGCCTTCCCAGAATAGGAAACTCCCAGCATCAGGTCCCAAACGCGCTTTATTAGAGATTTAAGATTGTCTGCACACTGCACCTATCTCCAAAAACCTATCATCTCACCTGTCATGTCCAGCATTTTAAAAAAAATTAAAAAATTTATTTATTACATTTATTTATTTATTTATTTGGTTTACTTTTACCCCGCCCTTCTCACCCCGAAGGGGACTCAAGGCACAATTCGATGCCCATAACATACAACAGTAATAAAACAAAAGCATAAATTAGCAATCAACAATAATACATTACATCTATAACCGATAAAACCAATAAACCCAATAAAAATTTCATACAAACCAATTCAAACCAATTACTCCTTATTGCCGGTCCATGTTTGCTATCTCATAGTTCAAAGTTTCCATTCCGCATTTATCAGTCCTGTCGGTCCTATTTGTCTGGTTGTCCTTACCTAGTTAGCAGATTGCCCGAAGGCCTGGTCCCACAACCACGTCTTTACCTTCCTCCTGAAGGACAGGAGGGATGTCGATGCCCTGATATCCCTCGGGAGTGAGTTCCACAGGTGAGGGGCCACCACTGAGAAGACCCTGCTCCTCATCCCCACCAGCCTCACTTGGGAAAGCGGTGGGGTCAAGAGCAGGGCCCCCTCAGATGATCTTAAATTCCGGGGTGGGACGTAGAGGGAGATACGTTTGGACGGATACACTGGACTGGAACCATACAAGGTTTTGTAGGTCAAGACCAGCACCTTGAATTGGGCTCGGAACTGAACCGGCAGCCAGTGGAGCTGACACAGCAGAGGGGTGGTGTGCTCTCTGTATGTCGCTCCAGTGAGCAGCCTGGCTGCCGCTCGCTGGACCAGTTGAAGTTTCCGAACCGTCTTCAAGGGCAACCCCACGTAGAGTGCGTTGCAGTAGGCTATTCGGGATGTAACAAGAGCGTGGACCACTGTGGCCAGATCAGACTTCCCAAGGTACGGGCGCAACTGGTGCACAAGTTTTAATTGCGCAAAAGCTCTCCCGGGGTTCCAGGCTCAGCGATGAGTCCAAGATCACTCCCAAGCTGCGAACCTGAGTGTAACCCCATCCAGCACAGGCTGTAACCCTATGCCCTGTTCGGCCTTACGACTGACCAGTAGGACCTCTGTCTTGTCTGGATTCAGTTTCAATTTGTTAGCTCTCATCCAGTCTGACACAGCAGCCAGACACCGATTCAAGGTCTGGACAGCCTCCTTGGTGACAGGTGAGAAGGAGTGACAGATCTGGACATCATCTGCGTAGAGATAACACCTCAGTCCGAAACTCCGAATGATCTCCCCAGCGGCTTCATGTAGATGTTAAACAACATCGGGGACAGAATTGAACCCTGAGGGACTCCACACGACAACGGCTGTGGGGCCGAGCAGGTGTCACCCAGTAACACCTTCTGGGACCACCCCTCAAGAAAGGACTGGAGCCACTGCAAAGCAGTACCCCCAAGTCCCATATCTATGAGGCGTCCCAGAAGGATACTGTGATCGACGGTATCGAAGGCCGCTGAGAGGTCCAGCGGAACTAACAGGGACACACTGTTAGGTCCAGCTCCTGGCGAAGATCATCTACCAAGGCGACCAAGGCTGTTTCCGTTCCATGTCCCCGTCTAAAGCCAGACTGTGCCGGATCTAGATAATCAGTGTCTACCACAAATCCCTGGAGTTGTGCTGCCACCACATGTTCCATGACTTTGCCCAAATAGGGGAGATTGGAAATTGGCCGATAGTTGTCAAATTGAGTGGGGTCCAGTGATGGTTTTTTCAACAGCGGTTTTATGATAGCTTGTTTTAAGCTCGCTGGAACCTTGCCCTCCTGCAAGGAGGCATTAACCACCACCTTCACCCACTCTGCCAACCCCCCTCTGGCTTCTTTTATCAGCCAGGATGGGCAGGGGTCTAGGATACATGTGGTAAGTCGCACCTCTCCAAGGATCCTGTCCACATCCTCAAGCTGAACCAATTGAAATGAATCCAATTAAACCGGACAAGCAGATGCTCTCCATTACATCCTCAGAGAGTGGAGTTAAAGTGGCATCAAAACCCAACTAAATCAGCGCAATTTTATCAGCGAAGAATCAAGCAAATGCTTCACAGCGAGCTCCTGAGCTGTCAGGGATCTCGCTTTTCCGCAGGTTTAACAGACTCCTGACAACTCGAAAGAGCTCAGCTGGACAGTTCTTCGCCGATGCAAAGGATGCTTTTTGTGCTGCCGCTATTGCCACACCGTAGGACCTTGAAAAGGCATTCAGGTGTGTTTGGGCTGATTTAGTGGGATTCCGGCGCCACACGCGCTCTAGCCACCTCTTCTTTCGCTTCATTGCTGCCAGCTCCTCAGTGAATCAAGGAGCATGATTAGCTCGGTTACTCGAGAGGGGGCGTTCTGGAGCGATTATATCGATAGCCCTGGCCATCTCAGAATTCCAGCGAGAGACCAAGGCGTCGACAGAATCGCCAACCAGGGAGGTGGGAAGATCCCCAAGAGCCGTCAGGAAACCATTTGGATCCATAGGTCTCCTGGAGTGGACCATTTTAATAGGTCCACCACCCCTGTGAAGGTTGGAAGGTACAGTGAGTCTAAACCTAATCAGGTAGTGGTCGGTCCACGGCAACAGAGCGATGGTCAGCTCCTCCACCCCAGCACTGTCACCCCATCCCTGACCAAATCCAGTGTGTGTCCGGCAGTATGGGTGGGACCAAATATTAATTGGGACAGGCCCATGGTTGCCATGGCAGCCATAAAGTCCTGAGCTGCACCTGAAAGGGAGGCCTCGGCATGGATGTTGAAATCCCCCAGGACTAAAAGTCGCTGGGAGCCCAGCGCCATATCCGAGACCACACCTGCTAGCTCAGGTAGGGAGACTGTGGTGCAGCGGGGTGGTCGGTACACTAACAGAATCCCTATCCTGTCCCAGTCACCTAACCTGAAGCCGGCACATTCAAATGATGATGATTGCGGGATGGGGCGCCTGATCAGGGGGATAAAATCCTTATAGACCACTGCAACTCCACCTCCCCATCCTCCGGGTCTTGGCTGGTGCTGCATAGAGTAGCCAGGTGGGCATAGTTGGGAGAGATTCACCCCTCCCTCCTCATCCAGCCAGGTCTCCGTTATACATGCCAGGTCTGCTTGTTCTTCCTGGATTAGGTCTCGAATGATGGAGGTCTTTCCATTGACCGACCTGGCATTGAACAGCACCATCCTTAACCCAGAGGGGCCACCATCCTGGCATCTCAGCTGTATCTTGTCGGGAGAGTTTGTTGGAATTGCCAATACATTCTTATTATTTTCAGGCCGAATTGTTTTTTGAGTTGTGGAATGGATAATTTTTGGAATTGCCAATGTTCTATTGTAAATTTTGGGCCGGATTTGCTTTTGTCTCGGATCCTTAATATGTTTTGAGTTTGTCAAATTATTGTTGTAAATTTTGGGCCGAAATAAGTGGTTTAATCTCCCTTTCCCATTTGGCCCAGCCTCAGTTTTAAATGTGTCATGGTGTTCTTGTCTAATTTTATTGCTATTGTTTTAATGTTTATTATTTTGCTTTATGAGTTTATTTATTGTTGTATCTGTTGTGCTGTTGTTTTATTGATGTGTTGGGCCTCGGCCTCTTGTAAGCCGCACCGAGTCCTTCGGGAGATGTTAGCGGGGTATAAATAAAGGATTATTATTATTATTATTATTATTATTATTATTATTATCTTGGTGGCGCAGTGAGTTAAAGCACTGAGATGCTGAGCTTGTTGACCGAAAGTTCGCAGGTTCAATTCCGGGGAGTGGTGTGAGCTTCCACTGTCAGCCCTAGCTTCTGCCAACCTAGTAGTTTGAAAACATGCAAATGTGAGTAGAATCAATAGGTACTGCTCCAATGGGAAGGTAACGGCGCTCCATGCAGTCATGCCAGTGGCCACATGGCCTTGGAGGTGTCTATGGACAATGCCGGCTCTTCGGCTTAGAAATAGAGATGAGCACCACACCCGAGTCAGACATGACTGGACTTAATGTCAGGGGACAACCTTTACCTTTACCTTATCCTATCTCCTCTCAGCCTTTTCTTCTTCAGGCTAAACATGCCCAGATCTTTCAGCCGCTCCTCATAGGGCTTGTTCTCCAGACCCTGGATCATTTGAGTCGCCCTCTTCTGGACCCATTCTAGCTTAGAGTCAACATCTCTCTTTACCTTTACATTATTATATCTCCTCTCAGCCTTCTCTTCTTCAGGCTAAACATGCCCAGATCTTTCAGCCGCTCCTCATAGGGCTTGTCCTCCATACCCTAGATCATTTTAGTCGCCCTCCTCTGGATACATTCTAGCTTAAGAGTCAACATCTCTCTTTACCTTTACCTTATCAAATCTCCTCTCAGCCTTCTCTTTTTCAGGCTAAACATGCCCAGCTCTTGAAGCCGCTCCTCATAGGGCTTGTTCTCCAGACGCTTGATCATTTGAGTCGCCCTCCTCTGGACACATTCTAGCTTAAGAGTCAACATCTCTCTTTACCTTTACCTTATCAAATCTCCTCTCAGCCTTCTCTTTTTCAGGCTAAACATGCCCAGATCTTTCAGCCGCTCCTCATAGGGCTTGTTCTCCAGACCCTGGATCATTTTAGTCACCCTCCTCTGGACACATTCTAGCTTAGTGTCAACATCTCCATTCAATTGTGGTGCCCAGAATTGGACACATGATGGAACAAATAACATAATACCAAGAGCAGAGGTACAACCCTTCCCAGAAGGAGGGAGGAAGAGAATAAAAGAACTTTATTGACATTGTACTATTGCACAAGGAAATGAAAGGCTTTCTCCAGCGCACATCACAAAACGACGCATCCATCCCCCGATGCCATATCAACGCGAAAGCATGGAAGAGGGGTGGAAGTAGCAGACACATGCAGAAATGTAAAGGATAGGAAAACAGGAGTCATCTGAATGTTATGAGAATACATGGGGAAATGTTATAATTAAATTACACATACACACATATATGTAGAGAGAGAAGACTGAGACCAAGAGGAAGGTCCTCCTCTGCATAGAATCATAGAATCAAAGAGTTGGAAGAGACCTCCTGGGCCATCCAGTCCAACCCCCTTCTTCCAAGAAGCAGGAATATTGCATTCAAATCACCCCTGACAGATGGCCATCCAGCCTCTGTTTCAAAGCTTCCAAAGAAGGAGCCTCCACCACACTCCCTCCGGGGCAGAGAGTTCCACTGCTGAACGGCTCTCACAGTCAGGAAGTTCTTCCTCATGTTCAGATGGAATCTCCTGTCTTTAGTTTGAAGCCATTTTTCCGCGTCCTAGTCTCCAGGGAAGCGGAAAACAAGCTTGCTCCCTCCTCCTCCCTGTGGCTTCCTCTCACATATTTATCCATGGCTCTCATCATATCCCCTCTCAGCCTTCTCTTCTTCAGGCTAAACATGCCCAGCTCCTTAAGCCGCTCCTCATAGGGCTTGTTCTCCAGACCTTTTATCATTTTAGTCGCTCTCCTCTGGACACATTCCAGCTTGTCAATATCTCTCTTGAATTGTGGTGCCCAGAACCACTTTGTCCCCTTGAGTACCCCCAGGTTCTCTCCACACTGCAGCTAGTTTGGGATTTCAGAATAGTACTGGTGAGCATCTGAGCAGCAGCAATCCAGGCAAGGCTTCCAAGTGCTGGCACTGAATGGCAAGCCCTTCCTCGGAGGAGTTTGCAAGTTTGCAAGCCCTCCAGCATGGCGAGTCCTGAGCCCTCCCTCCAGAATCTTCGCTGGAGGTGGTCTGAGGCCTTTCTGCTCCCACTTCGGAGGGAAGTTACGGAAATTTTGGCCTAAGCCTTCCTAGAGCTGATCGGCTTGAGATCACAGGTTAAGTCACGGTTTCTGTAAGATTTCCAGGCTAAAACCTTTGCACTCAGGCAGATTTTTAAAGAAGGTTTTTAAGAAGGCCAAGTCAGGGGTGCTGTGGCTTTAGCTTTGAATACGTACTTTTACAAAGGGGTTTGGCTGCTAATTTCTAATTCTATTCTAATGTTTGTATACTTTTGGATTTTAATTTGTATTGATAATGCTTTTAATGTGAGCCGGAGTCGTCATCAAGAGAAAAAGCAGGGCATAATTTATTATTATTGTTGTTATTATTATTATTGTCACTCAGACAACAGCCAGGCAATGAAGCAGATATAACCGATCATTTCTTATCAATACCCTTGATGCTGACTTCTATTTTAATGTTTGTATACTTCTGTATTTTAAATCATACTGAAAATGCTTTTATTATGAGCCACTTTGAGTCGTTGTGGAGAGAAAAAGGGCTTATTATTATTATTATTATTATTATTATTATTATTATTTCACTCAGACAACAGCCAGGCAGTGAAGCAGATATAACTGATCACTTCTTATCAATACCCTTGATGTTGACTTCTATCTGAATGTTTGTATACTTCTGTACTTTAAATCAGATTGAAAATGCTTTTCTTGTGAGCCGCTTTGAGTTCCTTTATGAAGATTGCACCGGGATTGTGGCGCATCTGGCTGAGTGTCAGCTGCATTAAGATCACTCTGACCAAAAGGTCATGAGTTCGAAGCCAGCCCGGGTCGGAGTGGGTTTCCAACCAATTGTGTGTAGCCTGTTGTCGACCTTTGCAACCCGAAAGACAGTTGCATCTGTCAAGTAGGAAAATTAGGTACCACCTTAAAGTGTGGGGAGGCTAAGTTAACTGATTTATGAGGCCATAAAGAAGACTCCAGCAAAGCACTCCAGCGGGGAAGCATGCGGGGAATGCGGAAGTGCTTCATCAGCGTCGCAGATGGACGAGGAAAGCGACAGCTCCCCTGGCGGCCAGAAATAGTTAAATAGCCTCTGTGTAAAGAATCCTAGAATCAAAGAGTTGGAAGAGACTTCGTGGGCCATCCAGTCCAACCCCATTCTGCCAAGAAGCAGGAATATTGCACTCAAATCACCCCTGACAGATGGCCATCCAGCCTCTGCTTAAAAGCTTCCAAAGAAGGAGCCTCCACCACACTCCGGGGCAGAGAGTTCCACTGCTGAACGGCTCTCACAGTCAGGAAGTTCTTCCTCATGTTCAGATGGAATCTCCTCTCTTGTAGTTTGTCTGTATATGTTTGTATGTCACAAATTGGCATTGAATGTTTGCCATATATGCGTACACTGTAATCTGCCCTGAGTCCCCTGCGGAGTGAGAAGGAATATAAAAGCTGTAAATAAGAGGAAACGTGGGGTATAAACAAACATAATTATAATAATGATATGATTTATTGCACCAAAGCAGGCCTGGGCAAACTTCGGCCCTCCAGAAGTTTCGGACTTATACTCCCACAACTATGGGAAATGTATTGTCAAAGGCTTTCATGGCTGGAATCACTAGGTTCCTGTGGGTTTTTTCGGGCTATAGAGCCATGTTCTAGAGGCATTTCTCCTGACGTTTCGCCTGCATCTATGGCAAGCATCCTCAGAGGTATCCTCACTACCTCAGAGGTATCCTCACTATCCTCACTCCCTCTGAGGATGCTTGCCATAGATGCAGGCGAAACGTCAGGAGAAATGCCTCTAGAACATGGCTCTAAAGCCCGAAAAAACCCACAAGAACCTAACTATGGGAAATTCCAAGACACCTGGAGAGCCAAAGTTTGCCCACGCCTGTCCTAAAGCCACAGACAACAGCCAAGCCACATTGTGGAGCATGTCCCCCAGGAAAGAGGCAACCCTGTGCTGCAGGAAGGATCACATTGGTGGGTGTCCCACCTCAGTCCCCGCACTGCTTCTGCCCTGCCAGGCTCTGCTGAGGAGGCGCTGGGTGTCATCGGCCATCTCCTCCAGGCAGTGGCCCAGCAGGGCGTAAGTGGCGTGGAAGGAGAGGCCGCCCGAGGCCAGGGCACCGCAGATGGGAAGGCGGTGGGCCAGGAGGTGGGCCAGGGCCAGCCCCGCGTGCCCCGGCCCTTGCCCCGCCAGCAGCCCCTCCACCGCCTCCTGGCTGACTCCACGCCCCACGGCGCTGTGCACCTCTCTCCGCAGCAGAGGCAGTGGGACTCCCGAGCGGACGGAGAGGCGGGACAGCGAGGCGGCATCCAAGCCGAGGCTCCGTCGGTACGAGGACAGCGTGCGCAGCAAGAGCGGGACGTCGCAAGCGGAGGCCAGTCCTGGCAGAGGGACGGTGGCCACCAGACTGGACAGCAGAGCCACCTTCCAGGCTTCGCGGTGCAGAGCCTGCCGCTTGCGCTCAGCCAGGGCCAGAGAGGTGCAGGGCAGCGCCAGGAGCAGGGCTTGGCCTTTGTGTCCCGGGAGCCCTCGCTCCAGCGCCTCCTCCAGTGCCGGGAGATCTGAGTGGCGGGACTGGCATCCGCTGAGCAGGAAGAGAGGCGCCTCTGCCGCGGGGATTCCCGCTTGGGTCAGGCGAGAGCGGCACTTGACCCGGAGCCCCGCCAGGAGAGCATCTTCCTCCTTCTTCTCCTCATCTTCCTTTACCTTCTTGTCTTGCAAGGCGTCCAGGTGGGTGTCCACCCCCAAGCAGATGAAGAAGCAGGGCTTTCCTCGGGCGGTCGCCACATTCGCCAAGTGGAGCAGACCCTCCCCAAAGCGCCCCGAGGACAGGAGCAAGAAGGCGTCGAAGCGGGCCACGTCCACAGCCTTCGGGTCACACAATGGGAGCTCCCAGAGGGTCACGTTAGGGTAGCCTGGAAACGGGTGCGGAGTGGGGGTCTCTGGGGGGGACTCCCCCTCCAACTCCCACAGGTCCTTCAGCAGGGTGGCCCCCTCCTTCTCTCCTTCCTCCACGACGAGGGCCAGATCCACCCGGGTGCTCCAGAGGGCCTCCAGGCTGCCCTCCACGCGGTCCGCCACCGCCGCCAGCCCCCCCAAGGCATAAGCCTCCTGGATTTCGGCCACCTCTTGGTCACTGATCACCTCGAAGCCCAGGTCAGGGGGGCCCTGGACCCTGGAAGAGAGGAGGGGAAAGGTTAGAGGTAGGCTTGGGCGATCTAGTTCGTTAATTTCGTTATTCGTTATTAATTCGAATTTAAATTAGCTTACGATCCAATATTGAGCCGTGCAGGAATAGTGTGAGGAGTAATTAAGAATCGAAACCATTTTTCCAATTTTCGTAATTATTTCGTAATTATTTCACTCTGGGCTGCACTGGGCTACCTTCCTTCCTTCCCTCTTTCCTTCTTTCCTTCCTTCCTTCTTTCCTTCCTTCCTTCTTTCCTTCCTTCCTTCTTTCCTTCCTTCCATCCTTCCTTCCTTCCTTCCTTCCTTCTTTCCTTCCTTCCTTCTTTCCTTCCTTCTTTCCTTCCTTCCATCCTTCCTTCCTTCTTTCCTTCTTTCCTTCCTTCCATCATTCCTTCCTTCCTTCCTTCCTTCCTTCCTTCCTTCCTTCCTTCCTTCCATCCTTCCTTTTTTCCTTCCTTCCTTCCTTCCTTCTTTCCTTCCTTCCATCCTTCCTTCCCTCTTTCCTTCTTTCCTTCCTTCCTTCTTTCCTTCCTTCCTTCTTTCCTTCCTTCCATCCTTCCTTCCTTCTTTCCTTCCTTCCATCATTCCTTCCTTCCTTCCTTCCTTCCTTCCATCCATCCTTCCTTTTTTCCTTCCTTCCTTCCTTCTTTACTTCCTTCCTTCCAGCTGGCAAATCCCACATTCCCCCCTTTCTCCCTCCTCTTTCTCCTGGCATCCTTCTTGCCCAAAATTTCTCATTACTTTATATTTCATACCCTCACTCTATGCCACAGGAATGCGTTGCCAGGTACAGCTAGTATAATATAATATAATATAATATAATATAATATAATATAATATAATATAATATAATATAAAATACAATTATAATATAATATATAATATAATAATAATATTATATTATTATATATTATATTATATTATTATAGTATTGTATATTATATATTATATTATATATTATATTACTATATTATTATTATATTATAATTGTATATTTTAATATAATATAATATAATATATACAATATATTATAATATATTATAATATTATATATAATATAATAATATTATAATATAAAGTAATATAATATAATATATAATATATAATAGTATAATATAATATATAATAATATAATATACAATAATATAATATAATATACAACAATATAATATAATAATATTATAATAATATAATATAATATAATATAGTTGTTGTTAGTTTTATCACACCAACAGTCAACAACAGAGGGAAAGGGAAACTTCAGAATTTCCCCCTGTCCCATCTGGAGGTTTTTTTAGCATATTGCGCAATCACGTCCGCCATTAATGAATCGATTTGTAATTTTACGAAATTTCATATATTTTGAAATTTTTAAAAGGAAAATTTTGGAATTCTAAAAAAAAACAAAACGCAAGGGCCCCCTAAAAACAAAACAAGTTTAGAACCAAATTTTTCCGTGGTTACCCAAGCCTAGTTAGAAGTGCTCACATAATAATAATAATAATAATAATAATAATAATAATAATTTGTTGTTCATTCGTTCAGTCGTCTCCGACTCTTCGTGACCTCATGGACCAGCCCACGCCAGAGCTCCCTGTCGGCCGTCACCACCCCCAGCTCCTTCAAGGTCAATCCAGTCACTTTAAGGATGCCATCCATCCATCTTGCCCTTGGTCGGCCAATAATAATAATAATTAGGGGGACTCAGGGTGGCTTACATGAGGCCACGCCCATCAGTACAACAAACACAATATTACACAAAAACATAACCTGAGTTTGGGAGTTGTAGTTCACCTACATCCAGAGATCACTGTGGACTCAAACAATGATGGATCTGGACCAAACTTGGCACAAATACACAATATGCCCAAATGTGTACACTGGTGGAGTTTGGGGAAAATAGATCTTGACATTTGGAAGTTGTAATTCTGAGATGTATAGTTCACCTATAGAATCATAGAATCAAAGAGTTGGAAGAGACCTCCAGTCCAACCCCATTCTGCCATGAAGCAGGAATATTGCATTCAAATCACCCCTGATTGGCCATCCAGCCTCTGTTTAAAAGCTTCCAAAGAAAGAGCCTCCACCACACTCTGGGGCAGAGAGTTCCACTGCTGAACGGCTCTCACAGTCAGTAAGTTTGGATTCCGTTTTTCCACCTATAATCAAAGAGCATTCTGAACCCCACCAACGACAGAATTGGGGCAAACTTCCACACAGAACCCTCATGACCAACAGAAAATACTGTGTTTTCTGGTGGTCTTTGGTGACTTTTCTGACACCCCCTTGCAACCCCCCCCCCCCCAGGTCCCAAAGCCCAGGTTGAGAAATGCTGCCTTAAGGCCATCCAGTCCAACTCCACCAACGACAGAATTGGGCTAAACTTCCCACACAAAACCCCCATGACCAACAGAAAATACAGTGTTTCCTGACGGTCTCTGGCGACCCCTTTGACACCATTTCGTGACCCCCCCCCCCCCAGAGGTCTCGACCCCCAGGTTGAGAAACACTGAGTTAGATAGATAGCAATGTCATAGTGATGATATATGGTTTGAATGGAATGGTGTGAAAGGAAGGAAGGAATGAATGAGAGCCAATAATTTTGAAGACCTCATATCTGCAAAACAACCGCCTGTTTTCTGAACTGTAATAAAAAGGAGCTGAATTGCTGACACTGATAAGAACTCTGACAAATGATTAACTGTTGGACTTTTGGGGAAAAACAACGTGTTTACATTAATCAGAGGCTCTTTTAAGTTAAGGAAATGTCTACAAGGTCCTTGTATTAAAAGGAAGTCAACATAAGCCTTGCGTTTACTAACACCAATTAAGAAGAGTCAACATCTGTCCGGGAACTGGTGTAATCATAGAATCCAAGAGTTGGAAGAGACCTCATGGGCCATCCAGTCCAACCCCATTCTGCCAAGAAGCAGGAATATTGCATTCAAAGCACCCCTGACAGATGGCCATCCAGCCTCTGTTTAAAAGCTTCCAAAGAAGGAGCCTCCACCACACTCCCCCTGGGGCAGAGAGTTCCACTGCTGAACGGCTCTCACAGTCAGGAAGTTCTTCCTCATGTTCAGATGGAATCTCCTCTCTTGTAGTTTGAAGCCATTGTCGAAGGCTTTCATGGCTGGAGTCACTAAGTTTTTGTGGGTTTTTTCTGGCTATATGGCCATGTTTTAGAGGCATTTCTCCTGACGTTTCGCCTGCATCTATGGCAAGCATCCTCAGAGGTGAGACCTCACCTCTGAGGATGCTTGCCATAGATGCAGGCGAAACGTCAGGAGAAATGCCTCTAGAACATGGCCATATAGCCCGAAAAAACCCACAAGAACTTTGAAGCCATTCCTCCATCGCGTCCTAGTCTCCAGGGAAGCAGAAAACAAGCTTGCTCCCTCCTCCCTGTGGCTTCCTCACGGATATTTATACATGGCTATCATATCTCCTCTCAGCCTTCTCTTCTTCAGGCTAAACATGCCCAGCTCCTTAAGCCACTCCTCATGGGGCTTGTTCTCCAGACCCTTGATTCTTTGAGTCGCCCTCCTCTGGACACATTCCAGCTTAGAGTCAATATCTCTCTTGAATTGTGGTGCCCAGAATTGGACACAATATTCCAGGTAACGTGGTCTAACCAAAGTGGAATGGAGCATGGGGAGCAGGACTTCCCTAGATCAGAGATTGCTATGTGTAAATGTACAGAATTGTATATGAGGAAGTCATGTACAGTGTATTCTCTCTCTCTCTCTCCTTGTGTTGTTGTGATGCTGTTTGCAGAAGGCTCTGTGTAAGTGATTAAAAGAACCTGTCTGCTAAGAGAAGATATAACCGTGTGGAAGTTAAGAAGGAAGTCAACATAAGTGTTTACCAACACCAATTAATAAGAGTCAACATCTGTGTCCCCCCCCCCCCCCCCCCCGGAGACGACTGAACGAATGAACAGCAACAGGACATCAATTGGGGAATGTGTTCTGGCCTGGTCCAAATGAGTGTTAATGATGTAATCCTGGGTTTCAGTTAAGTCAATGAGTTGGGAACCAATCAGAGATTGCGATGTGTAAATTGTACAGAATTGTACATAAGGAAGTCATGTACAGTGTATTCTCTCTCTCTCCTTGTGTTGTGATGCTGTTTGCCAAAGGCTCTGTGTAACTGATTAAAAGAACCTGTCTGCTAAGATAAGATATAACCGTGTGGAAGTTAAGGAAATGTCTACAAGGTCCTTATGTTAAGGAGGAAGTCAACATAAGCATTTACCAACACCAATTAAGAAGAGTCAACATCTGTGTCCCTGTCCCCCCACTTGTTGGAGACGACTGAACAAATGAACAACAAGACATCAATTGGGGAATGTGTTCTGGCCTGGTCCAAATGAGTGTTAGTGATGTAATCCTGGGTTTGAGTTAAGTCAATGAGTTGGGAACCAATCAGAGATTGCTGCAGAATTGTATATAAGGAAGTCATGTACAGTGTATTCTCTCTCTCCTTGTGTTGTGATGCTGTTTGCTGAAGGCTCTGTGTATCTGATTAACCTGTCTGCTAAGACAAGATACAACCATGGGGAAGTTAAGGAAATGTCTACAAGGTTCTTACGTTAAGAAGGAAGTCAACATAAGCGTTTACCAACACCAATTAAGAAGAGTCAACATCTGTGTCCCCGTCCCCCCCTTGTTGGAGACGACTGAACAAATGAACAACAACAGGACATCAATTGGGGAATGTGTTCTGGCCTGGTCCAAATGAGTATTAATGATGTAATCCTGGGTTTGAGTTAAGTCAATGAGTTGGGAACCAATCAGAGATTGCTATGTGTAAATTGTACAGAATTGTATATAAGGAAGTCATGTACAGTGTATTCTCTCTCTCCTTGTGTTGTGATGCTGTTTGCTGAAGGCTCTGTGTATCTGATTAACCTGTCTGTTAAGACAAGATACAACCATGGGGAAGTTAAGGAAATGTCTACAAGGTCAACATATGCGTTTACCAACACCAATTAAGAAACGTCAACATCTGCCTCCCCCCCCCCTCCCCCTCACCTCTCTTGGGCGCTCAGCCGGGCGTGGAGGGCGTCCCGGAGGCGGGGCAGGTCGAGGTCCCGGGGCTGCAGGGCCGACACCAGGAAGACCTCTCCGGCCTCCTCGCCCACCTCCTCCTGGGTGACCTCCCGGAGGGCGAGCAGGGCGTGATGGCGGTCGAAGGGGAGAGACTGGAGGAGGAGGAGGCGGCGGAAGGTGTGCAACTCCAAGTCGGCGCGGCTCCGGACGAAGAAGACGGTCCTCCCGGCGGCGGCCGCCTCCCGGGCCAAGCTCCGAGCCCTCGCCCCGAAGTGGCCCCGCCGCCCGGCCAGGAGCAGCACTGCCGTCGCCTCCGCCTCGGCCACCCAGCGCCCCGACGACCCCTCCTCATCCTCCTCCTCCTCGTCCTCCTCCGGGAGGGAGAGCTCCCAGAAGAGCCAGTTGGGGCGCTGGGGGTGTTGACGAAGCGAGGGGGTCTTCACGTTTGGAGCAGGCTTCTTCTTCACCTCCTCCTCCTCTTGGCCCCCCAGCAGTGCGTCCAGCAGCGCTGTCTTGCCCGCCCCCGGGGGGCCCGCCACCACCACCGAAGCCTCACCCCTCGACGCCATTCCCCGCCAAAGAAGGGGGACGCGAAGGAGACCCCCCCCACTCTCTCTCTCTCTCAGGAAAGCCGGGGCTCGCCCCCCGACGCCGTCCCCCCCCCAAAGAAGGGAGACGGGAAGAAGACCCCCCCCCCCTCTCTCTCTTTCTCAGGAAAGCCGGGGTTCGCCCCTCCGACGCCGTTCCCCGCCAAAGAAGGGGGACGCGAAGGAGACCCCCCCTCTCTCTCAGGAAAGCCGGGGCTCGCCCCCCCCCGACGCCATTCCCCCCCCCAAAGAAGGGGGACGCGAAGGAGACCCCCTTCTCTCTCTCAGGAAAGCCGGGGCTCGCCCCCCGACGCCGTTCCCAGCCAAAGAAGGGAGACGGGAAGAAGACCCCCCCTCTCTCTCAGGAAAGCCGGGGCTCGCCCCCCGACGCCGTTCCCAGCCAAAGAAGGGAGACGGGAAGGACGGGAAAGAGACCCCCCCCTCTCTCTCTCTCTCAGGAAAGCCGGGGCTCGCCCCCCGACGCCGTTCCCCGCCAAAGAAGGGGGACGCGAAGGAGACCCCCCTCTCTCTCTCAGGAAAGCCGGGGCTCGCCCCCCCCCCGACGCCGTTCCCCGCCAAAGAAGGGGGACGCGAAGAAGACCCCCCCTCTCTCTCTCTCTCTCAGGAAAGCCGGGGCTCGCCCCCCACGCCGTTCCCCGCCAAAGAAGGGGGACGCGAAGAAGACCCCCCCTCTCTCTCTCTCTCTCAGGAAAGCCGGGGCTCGCCCCCCACGCCGTTCCCCGCCAAAGAAGGGGGACGCGAAGGAGACCCCCCCTCTCTATCTCTCTCAGGAAAGCCGGGGCTCGCCCCCCGACGCCGTTCCCCCCCCCAAAAAAGGGGAACGCGAAGGAGACCCCCCTCTCTCTCTCTCAAGGAAACCGGGGCTCGTCCCCCCCCCCCCGACGCCGTTCCCCGCCAAAGAAGGGAGACGCGAAGAAGACCCCCCCCCTCTCTCTCTCTCAGGAAAGCCGGGGCTCGCCCCCCGACGCCGTTCCCCGCCAAAGAAGGGGGACGCGAAGGAGACCCCTCCCTCCCTCTCTATCTGAGGAAGGCTTTGGGGGGGGGGGGGAGAGGAAGGGCAGGAAGGGGAGGAGGCTTCTCCGCACTGCGGAAAGGGGGGAGGACAGGAAGAGGAGGCGCCTCCCTGCTTGCCTGCCTCTCCGTCGGTGGATCCGTCTCTCCCTCCCTCCCTCGGGATGGCGTGCTGCGAGGCGGAACCGGGCGCCCACTCCCCTTGGCTCCCGGAGGCTCGGGTGGGCTTCGTGGGGGTGCGACGCGGGTCCGGGACGAGCTGGCTAGTGCGGGCTTTGTCCGGGCAGCCGCTCTTCCCCTCCACCGATGCCAGGGCCTTCTTCCGCCGCAAAGACGGCCCCCCCGAGGGTCCCACGCCACACCGACACTTCCCGCAGCTAGCCCTGCACGACCTGGGCGCCCTCCCCGCGCCCCCCCAGCTGGCCTCCTTCCGCTGCCTGGTGCTGGTGACGGGGCCGGAGGACGAGTTCGAAGGGGAAGGGGAAAAGGAGGAAGGGTCCCCGCTGCGCGCCCTCCGCCGCGCCGCCCCCTGCGCCGCCCTCCTCCTGGTCCGCAGCGGCGCCGACGCCCAGAGGCACACCGAGAGGCGCAGGGCGGGGCTGTGCGGGCGGGGCCCCGAGGAGGAGGAGGAGGAGGAGGAAGAGTGGCAGCGGCGCGCAAGGGGCCACCTGGAGGAGGCCCTGCGCCGAGAAGGGCTCGACCCCCGCGACGCCTTCCTGCTCTCCGCACTCCAGCCGCGCCGCTACGACTTCGCCCGCTTTGAGCACCGCCTCGTGCTCGGGGTCCTGGGCCTGGACACCCATGGGAGGGGCGTGGACAGGTGAGCGGGGGGCGTGGACAGGTGAGCGGGGGGCGTGCACAGGTGAGCGGGGGCATGCACAGGTGAGTGGGGGGCAGGTCAACACTTCGGAGCGTCTTCTTTGCCAATGAAAGAAGCGGTCCTCCTCAGCGGTGGGGGCGCTCCCACCCAGGGCAACAGGTGAGTGGGGCATGCACAGGTGAGCAGGGGGCGTGCACAGGTGAGCAGGGGGCGTGCACAGGTGAATGGGGGCATGCACAGGTAATCAAGCAGCGTGGACAGGTGAGTGGGGAGGTGAGCGGGGGCGTGCACAGTTGAGTGGGGGGCGTGCACAGGTGAGTGGGGGGCAGTCCAATACCTCGGAGCGTCTTCTTTGCCAACGAAAGAAGCGGTCCTCCTCACTGGTGGGGGCGCTCCCACCCGGGGCCAACAGCACTAACCCCTCCTCTTTCTCTCCCCCCCCTTTCTCTCCCCCCCCCCCCAGGAGCCCCCAGGACTTGTCTGCAGCCAGCTGGAAACGGGCAGAAGAGCTTTTCCAGGCCTGCCAGCCTGGGGGTCTCCTAGCGCTGCCCGCCACCTTCCACTCAAGCCTGGAGGACCCCACAAGTGCCCGCCTGGAAGTGGCCCTGGTGGGGGAGGCCGGCCCCCTGAAGTCCTCCCTACTGCGGGCCCTGCTGGGCGAGGGGGAAGAGGAGGAGGAGGAGGAGGAGGAGGATTGGTGGCCCCCCTGGAAGGCCCGCCCCCTCCCAGGCTCTCTCCTCCCCCGAGCCTTCCTCCGGGACGTGTCCAGAGGGCCCCCCCTGGACTTGGCCCACTTTGACCTCATCCTGCTCGTGTGTCCTCAAGAGGGAGAAGCCCACCAGCACCTGATGGCAGCCGTCACCTCCGCAGGGAAGGAGGCCTTCCTCATCCGGAGCCAAGCTGAGGCCCAGGAGGAGAAGGAGGAGGGGGGGAAAGGCAGTGGGGGCCCCTCCCCCAATGCTTTCCTTCTCCCGGACGAGCTGCCCCTCCTCCTCGAGACCCTCCGGAGCGGGGGTCCCGGCTGGAAGCGGCAGGCGCTGCGCTCGTCCCTCCCGGAAGCGCTCTCGCTGCTCGTTGCGGAGAAGGCGGGGGCGCTGAGGCGGGAGGCTTGGGAGCGGGCCCGGGGCGCCACCCCCCCCTCGTGCCCCCCACAGGAAGCGGCCGCGGAGCTCCTTTCAGTCCTGGGGGGCTTCTGCCGGGAGCTGGGCTTGGAAGAGGCCTTCCTGGAGATGGAAGCCGGGCTGGGGTCCGACGAAGCGGCTGAGGTGCTGCAAGCGGAGGCCAGGAGCCCCTTCGCCCACCCCATGGCCCCCGAAGCGCTGCTGGACCTCGTCACCGGACCCCCCTCCCTGGCCAGCTGGGCCTGGAGCTTTGTCCCCTTCTTTGGGTGGGGGGCCCATGCGGAGGGCCCGGTCTCCTTCGCAGACGCCTACCGGGTGTTGCAGAGAGCGGTGACGGAGCTGGCGGAGGATGCAGAGCGGGTGCTGCGGAGGGCCCTCCTGAAAGAATAGCCCCCCCCCACTTGTGCCGGTGGTCTCTTGGGTGCAAAGGGAGATGCCACCAAAGGTGGGTGGCCTGGGGTATCGCAGGGCAAGAGCGGTGCATCCTGGTGCATCCTTCGTGCTTGCCGGACAGCCCTCGCTTGCTTGCTCGCCTTCCAATTTGCTTGCAAGAACAACATTGTGGGTAAAGGGGCTGCTCCGTCCCCCCTCTTTACCCCTGTTCTCCTGGATGAGGCCGAAGGGTCCAGCCCGACTCCACACACAACAGGCCGGCACAACGTGGGAGGAGGAAGGGGCCAGAATGAGATCGGCTAAGCCTCTCAGATAGGAAGGTGCCATTCATAGAATCATAGGCCCGGTCCTGTTCAACATCTTTATTAATGACTTAGATGAAGGGCTAGAAGGCATGATCATCAAGTTTGCAGACGACACCAAATTGGGAGGGAGAGCCAATAGTCCAGAGGACAGGAGCAGGATTCAAAACGATCTTGACAGATTAGAGAGATGAATGGCCAAAACTAACAAAATGAAGTTCAACAGTGACAAATGCAAGATACTCCACTTTGGCAGAAAAAATGAAATGCAAAGAGACAGAATGGGGGACGATGATGCCTGGCTCGAGAGCAGGACGTGTGAAAAAGATCTTGGAGTCCTCGTGGGGAGGAAGGGGAACATGAGCCAGGAATGTGATGTGGCGGCAAAAAAAGCCAATGGGATTTTGGCCTGCATCAAGAGGAGCCTAGTGTCTAGATCTAAGGAAGTCATGCTCCCCATGCTCTATTCCGCTTTGGTTAGACCACTTTACCTGGAATATTGTGTCCTATTCTGGGCACCACAATTCAAGAGAGATATTGACTCTAAGCTGGAATGTGTCCAGAGGAGGGCGACTCAAATGATCAAGGGTCTGGAGAACAAGCCCTATGAGGAGCGGCTTAAGGAGCTGGGCATATTTAGCCTGAAGAAGAGAAGGCTGAGAGGAAATATGAGGGCCATGTATCAATATGTGAGAGGAAGCCACAGGGAGGAGGAGGGAGCAAGCTTGTTTTCTGCTTCCCTGGAGACTAGGACGCAATGGAACAATGGCTTCAAACTACAAGAGAGGAGATTCCATCTGAACATGAGGAAGAACTTCCTGACTGTGAGAGCTGTTCAGCAGTGGAACTCTCTGCCCTGGAGTATGGTGGAGGCTCCTTCTTTGGAAGCTTTGAAACAGAGGCTGGATGGCCATCTGTTGGGGGTGCTTTGAATGCAATATTCCTGCTTCTTGGCAGAATGGGGTTGGACTGGATGGCCCATGAGGTCTCTTCCAACTCTTTGATTCTATGATTCTATGATTCCGATTTGCTTGCAAGAACAACATTGTGGGTAAAGGGGCTGCTCCGTCCAGGGCTCTCCCCTCCGCCCTTGACCCCCGAAGGGTCCAGCCTGACTCCACGCACAACAGGAGGCAGAAGAGGCCAGAATGAGATCAGCTCAGCCTCTCAGATAGGAAGGTGTCATTTAGGATGAATCGGAGCTGACCTTGCTGTGTGCCTTGGAGTCATTTCAGACAGTTCATAGAGCAATTGCTCTTTTGCAGCTGGCATGCCTTAGATGTTGATTGAGATTATTGTCATGGTTGGTCCTGAAAAGGTCCGTTGGTTGTTTTGCTTGCTTGCTTGCATGCTGGTCGCTTCTGTGGCGAGAGAATCAGCCGTCTACGAAGACGTTGCCCAGAGGACGCCCGGATGTCTTGCAATCCTGCGAGGAGGCTTCTCTCATGTCCCCAGCACGTCAACGACTTAAATCTAGACAGTTTTCAGTGGGTGCTAGAAACAATATTGTACGAAAGCCGACTGGCACAGCCTGGGGATCACAACCAGACACAGTGAAGACATCTGCCCTTGCGCTGTGCTACTCTGCTGCTGAGTATGCATGCCCAGTGTGGAACACATTTCACCACGCTAAAACAGTGGATGTGGCTCTCAATGAGACATGCCGTATTATCACGGTGTGTTTGCGCCCTACACCACTGGAGAAATTACACTGCTTAGCCGTCTTGCACCACCTGACATCCGCCGGGAAGGAGCAGCCAAGAGTGAAAGGACCAAGGCAGAGACATCTCCAGCTCATTCTCTGTTTGGGTCTCAGCTAGCACGCCAACGACTTAAATCTAGAAATAGCTTTCTAAGATCTACAAAGACACTCGCTGGAACACCTCAGCAAGCGAGAGTCCAAAAGTGGCAGGCTCAAACCCAGCACCTCAACCAATGGCTGACACCAAATGAGAGACTCCCCCCTGGGCACACAGAAGACGGGGTGACGTGGAAGGCGCTGAACAGACTGCGCTCTGGCACCACGAGATGCAGAGCCAACCTTCAGAAATGGAGCCACAAAGTGGAATCCTTGACATGCGAGTGTGGAGAGGAGCAAACCACAGACCACCTGCTGCAATGCCACCTGACCCCTGCCACATGCACGATGGAGGACCTTCTTGCGGCAACACCGGAGGCACTCCAAGGGGCCAGAGACTGGTCAAAGGACATTTAACCAAATACCAAACTCACAAGTTTTGTATTTTTCTGTTTGTTTGCTTTGTTCTGTTAGAAATGTAATATAATGGACTGGTTTCTCTGACATGACAAAAAAAAAATTCAGACAGGGCCGCGACCCTAAGGTCACTATTGGAGTGTTCTGGCCTGTGCCGTTACGCCCAGACGCTTTAAAATAAAACTTTGATGTGCTGCTATCTATGTCTGGGTGAACTGCTGGGGTCTTTCTTTAGAAGATTGAGTTTTCTTGACTAACTGAGTCCACTTCCAGGTTTGAAACCTCAAACAGGGTATTTATTCACAAAGTCCTGGTAGATTTGGCTCAGCTTATCAATATTACAGAACAAACAGTCAATTGGGGTTCAGTAGTTGAGGCAATCTTAGAATCCTAGAATCAAAGAGTTGGAAGAGACCTCCTGGGCCATCATCCAGTCCAACCCCATTCTGCCAAGAAGCAGGAATATCGCATTCAAATCACCCCTGACAGATGGCCATCCAGCCTCTGCTTAAAAGCTTCCAAGGAAGGAGCCTCCACCACGCTCCCGGGCAGAGAGTTCCACTGCTGAACGGCTCTCACAGTCAGGAAGTTCTTCCTCATGTTCAGATGGAATCTCCTCTCTTGTAGTTTGAAGCCATTGTTCCACTGCATCCTAGTCTCCAGGGAAGCAGAAAGGAAGCTCACTCCCTCCTCCCTGTGGCTTCCTCTCACATATTTATACATGGCCCTCATCATGTCTCCTCTCAACCTTCTCTTCTTCAGGCTAAACATGCCCAGCTCCTTAGACCACTCCTCATAGGGCTTGTTCACCAGGCCCTTGATCATTTTAGTCTCCAGGGAAGCAGAAAACAAGCTTGCTTTCTCCTCCCTGTGACTTCCTCTCACATACTTATCCATGGCCCTCATCATGTCTCCTCTCAGCCTTCTCTTCTTCAGGCTAAACATGCCCAGCTCCTTAAGCCGCTCCTCATAGGGCTTATTCACCAAACCCTTGATCATTTTAGTCTCCAGAGCAGCAGGAAACAAGCTTGCTCTCCTCCCTATGACTTCCTCTCACGTATTTATACATGGCCTTCATCATGTCTCCTCTCAGCCTTCTCTTCTTCAGGCTAAACATGCCCAGCTCCTTAGGCCGCTCCTCATAGGGCTTGTTCTCCAGACCCTTGATCATTTGAGTCGCCCACTTCCTCTGGATGCATTCCAGCTTGTCAGTATCTCTCTTCAATGGTGGTGGCTAGCTCCAATTCATTAATGCCTTTAAGTCATTTCAGACAGGGCAATGACCCTAAGGTTACTATCAGAGTGTTCTGGTCCCAATTTCGTCAAAGGGTATTTGCCTTCCTCTGAGGCTGAGAGTGTATGACCTGCCTCAAGGGTTGAGAGCCACAGCCTGAGGTTCTAACCACTGAGGCACGCTTCCTGAATTCCTTCCCTCTTTCCCTCTCTCCTTTTCTTTCTCTCATTCCTACTTTTCTTCCTTCTATTTACTTCCCACCTACCTGCCTTTCTTTCAGCCTCCCTCCTTCCTTCCCTTTATTTATTTATTCCTCCTTTTCTTCCTCTTCTCTCTCTCCCTCTCTTTTTCCTCCCTTTCTGTTCTCCCCCCTTCCTTCCTTCCTTCCTTCCTTCCTTCCTTCCTTCCTTCCTTCTTCCTTCCTCCCTTCCTCCTCCCTTCCTCCTTCCTTCCTTCCTTCCTTCCTTTCTCCTTCCTTCCTTCCTCCTTCCATCCTCCTTCCTTTCTCCTTCTTCCTTCCTTTCTTCCTCTCTCCTTCCTTCCTTCCTTCCTTCCTTCCTTCCTTCCTCCTTCCTCCTTCCTTCCTACTTCCTTACTTCCTTCTTCCTTCCTTTCTCCTTCCTTCCTTCATTACTTCCTTCCTTACTTACTTACTTCCTCTTCCTTCTTTCCCTCCTTCCTTCGTTACTTCCTTCCTCCTTCCTTCCTTCCCTCCTTCCTTACTTCCTCTTCCTTCTTTCCTTCCTTCCTTCGTTACTTCCTTCCTCCTTCCTTCCCTCCTTCCTTCCTTCCTTCCTTCCTTCCTTCCTTCCTTCCTCTCTTCCTTCCTTCCTTCCTTCCTCCATTCCCCAGGTCCTTGTATAGGAAATAAGGATGTAAAACTGGGGGGAATGCTGATGTGACATGTGGGGAGGGGGGATGTGTCTACCTGGCACTACTATGTACTTTGGATGTGGAAACAAGACAGCAATGCGACCTGCCTCGGCTATGTTCTCGTCTCAGTTTGTGTCTCTCCACAGTGGCCAAACTCATTCTGGTTCCATAGAGATTGCCAAATGGCGTGAAATGATTGATTGCCCTGTGAAGGGGGGGGGGGGTGGAGGCTGAGGCAAACCTATGGACAGGGCAGACACCATTGGATGTGCCTGGTCAGAAGTGGCTAAAGGCAACAATTCTTTTGTTTATTTATTTATTATTTATTTGCTACATTTGTATACCACCCCTCTCAGCCCGGAGGCAACTCGAGGTGGCTCGCAAGGCAACAATTCAATGCCAACAGCATCATTAAAACATTAAAAAGCATTAAGACATCAATTAAAACCATGACAATAGTAAAAACAATCATTTCGTCTCCTAGCTAAAAACATAATCCAATCTCATAGGCCAATTCTTCCATAATCCTATGTCTAATTACACTGCCTTTTCAAACGCCTGCTCAAATAGCCAGATTTTGACTTTTTTTCAGAAAATCAAAAGGGAAAGGGCTGATCTACTGTCCCTAGGAAGGGCGTTCCATAGCTGAGGGGCCACCACTGAGAAGGCCCTGTCTCTCAGACGTATTGCAGGGCTGATCTAATGTCCCTAGGAAGGGCGTTCCATAGCCGAGGGGCCACCACTGAGAAGGCCCTGTCTCTCAGACGTATTGCAGGGCTGATCTAATGTCCCTAGGAAGGGCGTTCCATAGCTGAGGGGCCACCACTGAGAAGGCCTTGTCTCTCAGACGTATTGCAGGGCTGATCTACTGTCCCTAGGAAGGGCGTTCCATAGCCGAGGGGCCACCACTGAGAAGGCCCTGTCTCTCAGACGTATTGCAGGGTTGATCTAATGCCCCTAGGAAGGGCGTTCCATAGCCGAGGGGCCACCACTGAGAAGGCCCTGTCTCTCAGACGTATTGCAGGGCTGATCTAATGTCCCTAGGAAGGGCGTTCCATAGCCGAGGGGCCACCACTGAGAAGGCCTTGTCTCTCAGACGTATTGCAGGGCTGATCTAATGTCCCTAGGAAGGGCGTTCCATAGCCGAGGGGCCACCACTGAGAAGGCCCTGTCTCTCAGACGTATTGCAGGGTTGATCTAATGCCCCTAGGAAGGGCGTTCCATAGCCGAGGGGCCACCACTGAGAAGGCCCTGTCTCTCAGACGTATTGCAGGGCTGATCTAATGTCCCTAGGAAGGGCGTTCCATAGCCGAGGGGCCACCACTGAGAAGGCCCTGTCTCTCAGACGTATTGCAGGGCTGATCTAATGTCCCTAGGAAGGGCGTTCCATAGCCAAGGGGCCACCACTGAGAAGGCCCTGTATCTTGTGCCCGCCAGACGTATTTATGACGCAGACAGAGTCAAGAGCAGGGCCTCCCCAGACGATCTTAACATAGGGGGAGATGCGTTCTGACAGGTAAGTTGGGCCAGAACCGTTTAGGGCTTTATAGCCTAAAGCCAGCACTTTGAATTGTGCCCAGTAGCAAACTGGCAGCCAGTGGAGCTGGTGCAACAGAGGAGTTGTGTGCTCCCTGAGTGTCGCTCCTGTTATTAATCTGGCTTCCATCCATTGGACCAGTTGAAGCTTCTGAACAGTCTTCAAAGGCAATCCCACGTAGAGAGTGTTACAGTAGTCTATACAGGATGTAACCTGTATATTCTGTCCTTCTCACCCCGAAAGGGACTCAGGGCAGAGCACAGCATATATATACGGCAAACATTCAATGCTGGGACAATAATTCATATAAGCATACATAAACATTAAAACCATTATCTCAATATTAACACCGTTTAAAACTTACGCAAGAAAGAATACCTGTCTGTCTTCAAGGGGGGCATGATCCCATCTTCCACAGTCTTCCATGTCTACCGAGTGACACAGAAGGGCATGTGCAGTGCTGCTCCCACTTCTCTGTCTGAAACAGCCATGCAGGTAACTCTTGAGTCACGGAGAGCGCAAGAGGAGAGCTGACTGTTGGACCGGCCGGCCTGCCTGCCTTCACAGTAAGTCAGGAACCATGGTGCTTCTGCTCATGTTACACCCGGACAGGGCTAAACGGAGCTTTATTTGGCCAAGGCAGCAGCAGCTCTTCCACGCATATTCTCAACCCTCACTATGGGCTGCATGCATTCCTCTCATGTGCATGCTGTTTTCCAGGGGGTGAGGCCAGGAGTGCATTAATGGCACACAGGACCACCCACTCTGTAGTACCCAGCAGACAGGGGCTCGTTCTTGGTCTCTGCCCTTCTCTCAGCTAGAGATGTCCTCTGGTGTGGTGGATGTAGTATCTAGATTAACTCAATTATTCATTACAAATATACATATCAACAAAACACAGAGCTGCCACAATTGGCAGGGTGTAAATAAAGTATTATTATTATTATTATTATTATTATTATTATTATTATATCCTTGGACTAGAAAGGATCACCTAAGTAAGTGTAGACATATAATATTTATAATATAATGTAATGCAATATAATACTAATAATGGAGCCCCCGGTGGTGCAGTGGGTTAAATTCCTGTGCCAGCAGGACTGAAGACCGACAGGTCTCAGGTTCGAATCCGGGGAGAGGCGGATGAGCTCCCTCTTTCAGCTCCAGCTCCTCATGCGGGGACATGAGAGAAGCCTCCCACAAGGATGATAGAAACATCAAATCATCCAGGCATCCCCTGGGCAACGTCCTTGCAGACAGTCAATGGAAGACATACCTGTTTCGACAGGCCTTTGACCTTTGATATTGCTGTTTTTAAATTGTTTTAAATTATTAAATAAATAAAATCCATCTTGCCTCCAGTTTCATCAGTTGGGAGCTCCCCCCCCCCCCCCCCCCCGCACCAACTGAGGCTCTGAGATCAGAGTGAAAAAGAGGGGTGTCTGGTGATCTGGAAAATAAAGTAATGAGGAAGTATTGGTTTCTAATATATGTAATGTCTTTATGCTTTCTTGCTGTTTCTTTGTCAGTGTTGATGTGGAGATTGTCTGTTTTGCCTTCTTTGGAACATACAACATATCATTGTCCTTCTTTAGGGGTCCCTTTCAAATCCCCATCTGTCATATACATATATGTATGTGTGTGAATGGCTGGATGGCCCTTTCTTGCCCTGGTGAAGGGAGTTGGACGGGATGGCCTTAAGGCAGCATTTTTCAACCTGGGGTTTGGGACTTGGGGGGGGGGGGTGGTTGCAAGCGGGTGTCAGAAGGGTTGCCAAAGACCACCAGAAAACACAGTATTTTCTGTTGCTCATGAGGGTTCTGTTTGGGAAGTCTGTCGTTGGTGGGGTTCGGAATGCTCCTTGATTGTAGGCGAACTATAAATCCCAGTAACTACAACTCCCAAATGTCAAGGTCTATTTCCCTCAACTCCATCTGTGTTTATATTTGGGCATACTGAGTATTTGTGCCAAGTTTGATCCAGATCCATCATTGTTTGAGTCCACAGTGCTCTCTAGACTCCCAAATGTCAAGGTCTATTTCCCCCAAATTCCATCTGTGTTTATATTTCAGCATATTGAGCATTCGTGCCAAGTTTGGTCCAGATCCATCATTGTTTTAGTCCACAGTGCTCTCTAGATGTAGGTGAACTACAAGTCCAAAATCCAAGGTCAATGCTCACCAAGCCCTTTCAGTATTTTCTATTGGTCAGGAGAGTCCTGTGTTCCAAGTTTGGTTCAATTCCATTGTTGGTGGAGTTCAGAATGCTCTTTGATTGTAGGTGAACTATACATCCCAGCAAGTACAACTCCCAAACGACAAAATCATATTTTTTGAGTGATGGTCACTCCTTGTGTTGTGAGACGTTTTCTTGCCAAATACGGTGTGATTTCGTTCATTGGTTCTTTTGTTTTTAAGGTACTCATTATGCACAGAGCATTTTTATACATATACATATTTTTTATATTTATACTGGCTGTTCCAGTGTGCCTTTCCGGAATAGGAAACTCCTGGTGAATGTTTCAACTGACCACCTTCATTAGCATTTGAAGGCCTGGCTAAGCCTGGGAAAATCTTTTGTTGAGAGGTGTTAAGCTGTTCCTGGTTGTTTCCTTTCTGCTGTTTTGCTGTTGTAATTTTAGAGTTTTTTTAATACTGGTAGCCAGATTTTTTTCATTTTCATGGTCTCTTCCTTCCTTCCTTTCCTTCTTGCCCCACCCCAGCCATTCCACAGATATAGAAACCCATTGTCCTAATTCCAAAAGACCTCACTACCTCTGAGGATGCTTGCCATAGATGCAGGCGAAACGTCAGGAGAAAATGCCTCAGTCTAGAACATGGCCCTATAGCCCAAAAAAACCTACAAGAACCTAGTGATTCCAGCCACGAAAGCCTTCAACAATACTAGGTGTGAATGTTTCAACTGACCACCTTCATTAGCATTTGAAGGCCTGGCTGAGCCTGGGGGAATCTTTTGTTGAGAGGTGTTAAGCTGTGCCTGGTTGTTTCCTCTCTGCTGTTTTGCTGTTGTAATTTTAGAGTTTTTTAATACTAGGTTCTTGTGGGGTTTTTCGGGCTATAGAGCCATGTTCTAGAGGCATTCTCTCCTGACGTTTCGCCTGCATCTATGGCAAGCATCCTCAGAGGTAGTGAGGTCTGTTGGAACTAGGAAAAAGGGTTTATATATCTGTGGAATGGCTGGGGTGGGGCAAGTAGCTCTTATCTGCTGGAGCTAGGTGTGAATGTTTCAGCTGACCACCTTCATTAGCATTTGAAGGCCTGGCTGAGCCTGGGGGAATCTTTTGTTGAGAGGTGTTAAGATGTGCCTGGTTGTTTCCTCTCTGCTGTTTTGCTGTTGTAATTTTAGAGTTTTTTAATACTGGTAGCCAGATTTTGTTCATTTTCATGGTCTCTTCCTTCCTTTCCTTCTTGCCCCACCCCAGCCATTCCACAGATATATAAACCCATTGTCCTACTTCCAACAGACTTCAGTCCCTCTGAGGATGCTTGCCATAGATGCCGGCGAAACGTCAGGAGAGAATGCTTCTGGAACATGGCCATATAGCCCGGAAAAACCTACAACAACCCACATTTCGTAGTTCACAACCTCTGAGGATGCTTGCCATAAATGCAGGCGAAACGTCAGGAGAGAATGCCTCTAGAACATGGCCATATAGCCCGGAAAAACCTACAACCCACATTTCCTAGATCACAACCTCTGAGGATGCTTGCCATAGATGCAGGCGAAACGTCAGGAGAGAATGCCTCTAGAACATGGCCCTATAGCCCTAAAAAACCCACAAGAACCTAAACATGTCTTAGGCAGCCACCAACTCCCAGGAGCCCTCGCCTGCTCCTCCAAGGACCAGGAATTCTGGGGAATGGAGTCCCAAGCACCCGGAAGAGGCCTTCCACCTTCGCTTCCGGGGTCCTCTATGCTCAAGGGAGGCCGCACAGGCACCTCCTCGGACAGCCCGATGACGTCAAGAGGTCTTCTGCGCATGCGTGCTAGAGCCAGACGTTCCCGCGACCCAAAGCTTGTCCCTCTCCCTCCCCTCCCGAAAAGAGAGTTGGGCACAACAGGAAGTGACGTCTCCAGAATCACCTTTATTATACCAGGCCCCCCTCCCTCCCCCGGAAGTCACGATTTGTGCTGATTGGGCGCCATCCCCAGAGGCCACGCCCACAGAAGCCAATCCCAAACAACACAGGCGTGGAGGGCGGGGCGAGGGGCTCCCTTGGGGGCGGGGCCTAGCTAACCCCGCCCCTTTTCACGCCCCCACCTGCTTTGAGGTGTTCTTGTGGGCAGTGAAGCCCTCAACACCTGGAGGGAGGCTCTTGAAGAGAGAGGCTGCCCCCCATTCCCGCCTTTATTCACAATAAAAATATAGAATTGACCCCCCTCCCCGAGGGAGGGTTAGGGAGGGAGGGGGCGGCCTACAACTCCCCCCGTGCGTGGAGCATGTAGTGCTGGTGCAGCTGGGAGACCAGGCCGAACTCCCCGGGGCACTCGGTGCAGTGGTACGGCCCCTCCGCCTCCGCCTCCTCCTCCTCCCCCTCGGCGCCCCCGTTGGCCTGCCCCCCCACAAGGGAGGGGGCAGGGGAGGGGGCCGGCTTGTGGCGGGGGAGGGCCCCCGGAGCCCCCCGCTGCCGCCAGCCGTGTTCGCAGCGGTGCCCCTCCAGGGAGGCCGGGGAGGCGAAGCCCAGGCCGCACTCGGCGCAGATGTAGTGGAAAGCCCTGCCGCGGGAGGGGGGACCTTCTGGGGGTGGGGGGGCCTTGGCGCCGGGGGGGCCCAGAAGGGAGGGGGACGAGGGGGGCCCGCCACCTCCGCCTCCGCCGTGGGGCCGCTTGCGCCCGATGTGGTAGCTCCGGTGCACCTTCAGGGCCCGCGACGTGCCGAAGCCGCGCCCGCACTCGGGGCACTCGTGCCACTCGGGGCTGGGGGGCTCCTGCGAGGCGCTGCTCAGGCGGTCCTCCCCCGTCACGGCACCCGCGGCGTCCGGCAGCTCCCCGGCCGGGCCCCCAGGAGCTTCTTTGGCGCCCCTCGGCCCTAGAAAGAGAGGAAGAGAGAGGGGGAGACACTGGGAAGGGCACAGAGCTCGTCCCTGCAGCTCTGCAAGGAAGCCCCGCCCTCTTTGGTCTAGAACACAGGTATCAAGGTAAACCTGAGAGGAGACAGCATCGGCATGGATCAATATGTGAAAGGGTGCCCCAAGGAAGAGGGAACGGCTTGTTTCCCGCTGCTCTGGAAACTAAGACTCAATGGAGACGTGGGTTCAAATGACAGCGAAGGAGATTCCACCTGAAGGTGAAGAAGAACTTCCTAACTGTAAAGAGAGCTGTTCAGCAGTGGAACTCTCTGCCTCAGGGTCTGGAGGAATCTCCTTCCTTGGAGGCTTTTAAACAGAGGCTGGGTGGTCATAATAATAATATAACAATAATAATTTAATAATAATATATTGTCAAAGGCTTTCATGGCTGGAGTCACTGGGTTGTTGTAGGGGTTTTTTTTTTAATGGCCATGGTCTAGAGGCATTCTCTCCTGACGTTTCGCCTGCATCTATGGCAAGCATCCTCACTACCTCACTACCTCTGAGGATGCTTGCCATAGATGCAGGCAAAACGTCAGGAGAGAATGCCTGTAGACCATGGCCACATAGCTCGAAAAAACCTACAACAATCTTAATAATAATAATAATAATAATAATAATAATAATAATTTAATAATAATAATAATTTAATAATAATAATAATTTAATAATAATAATAATAATTTAATAACAATGATAATTTAATAATAATAATTTAATAATAATAAGTATAATAATAATAATTATTATTATTATTATTATTATTATTATTATACTTTTTTGGAATACAACACGCCAGACATCTTGATTGTGGAAAAGAAAAAAGTCTGGATTATTGATGTCGCCATTCCAGGTGACAGTTGTATTGAAGAAAAACAACAGGAGAAACTCAGCCGCTATCAAGACCTCAAAATTGAACTGCGAAGGCTCTGGTGGCATAAACCAGTCCAGGTGGTCCCAGTGGTCATGGGCGCAATGGGTGCCGTGCCAAAAGATCTCAGCCGGCATTTGGAAACAATAAACATGGACAAAATCCCGATCTGTCAACTGCAAAAGGCCACCTGACTTGGATCTGCGCACATCATTCGGAAATACATCACACAGCCCTAGACGCTTGGGAAGGGTTCGACTTGTGATTTTGTGATACGAAATCTAGCAGTTGTTGTTGTTGTTGTTGACACAAAAGAAGGGGGTTGGAGTGGATGGCCCCTGCAGTCTCTTACAGGCATAAGACCCCAGGCCGAATGTGGCCCTCCTCCTCCCAATGCCCCTCCCTCCCTCCTTCCTCGTGAGACATCCTGGCTGAATTGGGCAGGAGTTGGGCCCCAGGGGCCTCTGGGAGCTGAGGGACCGTGCTAGGGGCCCTTTCGTCTCCCCCGCCACAAAGACAGAGGGCCCTCGGGTTCACATTCGAGTGCGGAGTGGGGGCCAGGGAACGGTTCCATCTTGTCTCCTGCATATCTCAAGAGTTGGGGACCCCTCCCCACAGCAGCAACTGCCGCTCTGGGCCAGAGTGAAGGGGGGGGGGGGGCAGGGATCAGTTTCACCTTGTCTCCTGTGCTATGCTAATTATATAATCTAATGTAATATAGTACATCCTCTATACTCTATATATATAATACAGTATATAGCATATATATATAATATTTATAATATTATATTGTAATATAATATTTATAATATATTGTAATACAATATAACACTAATAATGATATGATATCAATCAGCAGACTGAAAGCCAAAACCAAGGTTACAACATGTTATAGAACTCCAGTATGCTGATGACAACGTCGTCTGTGCACATTCAGAAGAAGATCTACAAGCCACTCTAAACACCTTGCAGAAGCATACGAGAAGCTCGGCTTGTCATTGAACATTGAAAAAACCAAGGTGCTGTTCCAGGAGACACCAGCCAATCCCTCTCCAATGCCAGAAATACAGCTTAATGGTGTAACATTAGAAAATGTTGATCATTTCCGCCACCTTGGCAGCCACCTCTCCACCAAAGTCAACATCGACACCGAAATACAACACCGCCTGAGCTCTGCAAGCGCAGCATTTTTCCGAATGAAGCAGAGAGTGTTTGAGGACCGGGACATCCGTAGGGAGACCAAGGTGCTATAGAGCTATTGTCCTCCCAACCCTGCTCTATGCCTGTGAGACGTGGACTGTCTACAGACGTCACATGCAACTCCTGGAACGATTCCATCAGCGCTGCCTCTGGAAAATCCTGCAAATCTCTTGGGAAGACAAGCGGACAAACGTCAGCATGCTGGAAGAAGCAAAGACCACCAGCATTGAAGCGATGGTCCTCCGCCATCAACTCCGCTGGACCGGCCACGTTGTCCGGATGCCTGACCACCGTCTCCCAAAGCAGCTGCTCTACTCCGAACTCAAGAACGGAAAACGGAACGTTGGTGGACAGGAAAAGAGATTTAAAGACGGGCTCAAAGCCAACCTTAAAAACTCTGGCATAGACACTGAGAACTGGGAAGCCCTGGCCCTTGACCGCTCCAGCTGGAGGTCAGCTGTGACCAGCAGTGCTGCAGAATTTGAGGAGGCACGAATGGAGGGCGAAAAAGAGAAACGTGCCAAGAGGAAGGCGCATCAAGCCGACCCCGACCGAGACCGCCTTCCACCTGGAAACCGATGCCCTCACTGCGGGAGAAGATGCAGAGCAAGAATAGGGCTCCACAGCCACATACGGACCCACAAGAATATTGGAAGACAATCATCCTCAGAAAGCGAGGGATCGCCTAAGTAAGTAAGTGATAGTATATTAATAATAATAATAATAATAATATAATAAAACTTTATTTATACTCTGCCACCATCTCCCCAAGGGGACTCGGAGCCCAACATCACATCAGTAAAAACAAAAACAATAAGCAATTGTTGTTATTATTATTATTATTATTATTATTATTCAGAAAGGCAGATTGGACTAAATTTTCAGAAATGTTAGATGACATGATCACATCGGTCACGCCAACCCCTGAGAAATACGAGCACTTTAGTGAAATAGTGAAAACCTGCTCATGGGCCTCGATACCGAGAGGCTGCAGAACCCACTACCTTCAGGGCATTACTCCTGATACAGCTGCCTTGTTGGAAAACTATTACAGGTTCCACACCAAAGACCCATTTAGTGAGAAGACCCTTCTTCAGGCAGCGCAGAGCACTGTGTCCTCCATCTCTGAAGCCAAGAAAGAACAGTGGATCAAGCTGATCACAGAGGTCGACATGGGCAGGAGCAGCCAAAAGGCGTGGAGGCTGCTAAGAGGGTTGAGCAACGACCCCTCACAAACTAAGACCCATGCCAACATAAAGGCAGATCAGAGAGCACACCAACTCTTGAAGAATGGGAAACTCAACCTTGCCACCAAAGTAGGAAAGAAACCAAAAGCAAGGCGCTTGCTGCTGGAGCTGATGAACAACTGCACGGCATCCTGTCAGATCCCCAAAATCTGGAGGAAAGCAAGAGTCATTGCCATCTTGAAGCCAGGCAAAGACCGTAATGACCCAAAAAGCTACAGACCAATCTCCCTGTTGTGCCACCTCTACAAAGTTCTGGAGATACTTATTATGCATAGAATTATGGAAGAAAATAGACCCCTGTCTGATCCCACAGCAAGCTGGCTTCAGAAAAGGCAAAAGCTGCACATCACAAGTGCTGAACCGGACTCAGCACATAGAAGATTGCTTTGAAAGGCAGCAGATCACCGGAGCTGTCTTCACGGACCTGTCAGCAGCCTATGATACTGTGAACCACCTCACCCGCCTCAAAGGAAACCTGCTACAAAACAGGAGCTTTTTTGTTGAGTTCCAGAACCAGAGAAGCAGATGGCGGAAACTGAAGAACGGCCTGCCTCAGGGGAGCGTGTTGCTCCATCCATGTTCAACACCTACACAAATGACCAGCCTCTGCCAGAAGGGAAAGAGAGCTTCATCTGTGCTGATGATTGTGCCATCACTGCTCAAGCAGGGAGCTTTGAGATGGTAGAACAGAAGCTCTCCGAAGCTCTAGGTGCCCTTACCATCTACTGCAGGGAAAACCAATTGATCCCCTACCCAACTAAAACACAGACATGTGCCTTTCACCTTAAGAACAGACAAGCATCCCGAGCTGTGAGGATGACCTGGGAAGGAATCCCACTGGAGCATTGCAGCGCACCCAAATCCCTGGGAGTCACTCTGGACCGTGCTCTGACCTACAAGAAGCACTGCCTGAACATCAAGCAAAAAGTGGGCGCTAGAAACAATATCATACGAAAGCTGACTGGCACAACCTGGGGATCACAACCAGACACAGTGAAGACATCCGCCCTTGCGCTATGCTACTCTGCTGCTGAGTACGCATGCCCAGTGTGGAACACATCTCACCACACTAAAACAGTATATGTGGCTCTTAATGAGACATGCCGCATTATCTTGGAGTGTCTGCGCCCTACATCACTGGAGAAATTACACTGCTTAGCCGGTATTGCACCACCGGACATCCGCCGGGAAGTAGCAGCCAATAGTGAAAGGACCAAGGCAGAGACATCTCCAGCCCATCCCCCAGCCAGCACGTCAACAACTTAAATCTAGAAATAGTTTTCTAAGATCTACAGAGACACTCACTGGAACACCTCAGCAAGCGAGAGTCCAAAAGTGGCAGGCTCAAACCCAGAACCTCAATCCATGGATGGAACACCCCAGCAAGCGAGAGTCCAAAAGTGGCAGGCTCACACCCAAAACCTCAATTCAAGGATGATACCAAATGAGACACTCCCCCCTGGGCTCACAGAAGACTTGGAAGGCGCTGAACAGACTGCGCTCTGGCACCACGAGATGCAGAGCCAACCTTCAGAAATGGGGCCACAAAGTGGAATCCTCGACATGTGAGTGCGGAGAAGAGCAAACCACTGACCACCTGCTGCAATGCAACCTGAGAACTGCCACATGATGCACAAGGGAGGACCTTCTTGTGGAAAAACCAGAAGCACTCCAAGGGGCCAGATACTGGTCAAAGGACATTTAATCCACTACCAAGCTTGCAAATTCTGTGTTTTGCCTGTTTGTTTGTTTTTCGGGCTATATGGCCATGTTCTAGAGGCATTTCCTCCTGACGTTTCGCCTGCATCTATGGCAAGCATTCTCAGAGGTAGTGAGGTCTGTTGGAATTAGGACAATGGGTTTATATATCTGTGGAATGGCTGGGGTGGGGCAAAGAGTTCTTCTCTGTTGGAGCTAGGTGTGAATGTTTCAACTGACCACTTTGATTAGCATTTGAAGGCCTGGCTGAGCCTGGGGGAATCTTTTGTTGAGAGGTGTTAAGATGTGCCTGGTTGTTTCCTCTCTGCTGTTTTGCTGTTGTAATTTTAGAATTTTTAAATAATAATAATAATTATTATTATTATTATTATTATTATTATTATTTCCTACTTAGTTCTAAAACAGTGCATTCAACTGCAGAGACTGCTGTCTTTGCGGGAGGGAGAGAGGGAGGGAGGGAAGGACAGCTCGGAAGCTCCAACTAGTCCAACGCTCGGCAGCCATGATTTTAACAGGAGCGGAGCGCAGGGAGCATACAACCCCCCTGTTGCGCCAACTCCACTGGCTACCGATCTGCTACCGGGCTGAATTCAAAGTGCTGGCGTTGGCCTTTAAAGCCCTAAACGGTTCCGGCCCAAGCTACCTACCCGACCGCATCTCTGCCTATGAATCCACCAGGACTTTGAGATCTTCCGGGGAGACCCTGCTCTCGATCCCGCCTGCTTCTCAGGCACGGCTGGCGGGGACGAGGGATAGGGCCTTCTCGGTGGTGGCTCCTCGGCTGTGGAACGCCCTTCCTACGGACATTAGACTAGCACCATCTCTAATGGTATTCCGCAGGAAAGTGAAGACCTGGCTGTTTGAGCAGGCGTTCGAATAATTAGTGCAATGATTGGTTAATGAACACTGGAATGGAACAATGGATGACGAATCTGGATCATGTTTTTGATGACGAGACGACAGTGAATGGGTCGTGTAATGTGTAATGTGTTAGGTTGTTAACTGTTTCTATACTGTCGCACTGAATTTTTGCTGTTCGTATTTGTTGTGAACTGTTGTGAGTCGCCTTCGGGCTGAGAACAGCGGTATATAAGTCAGGAAAATAAATAATAAATAAATAAGCAGGCGTTCGAATAATTAGTGCAATGATTGGTTAATGAACACTGGAATGGAATAATGGATGACGAATCTGGAACATGTTTTTGATGACGAGACGACAGTGAATGGGTATTGTAGTGACTGTTTATTAATTGTGTAATGTGTTAGGTTGTTAACTGTTTCTATACTGTAGCACTGAATTTTTGCTGTTCGTATTTGTTGTGAACCGCTGTGAGTCGCCTTCGGGTTGAGAACAGCGGTATATAAGTAAGGTACATAAATAATAAATAAATAGGTTCTTGTGGGTTTTTTCGGGCTATAGAGCCATGTTCTAGAGGCATTTCTCCTGACGTTTCGCCTGCATCTATGGCAAGTATCCTCAGAGGTAGTGAGGTGAGGATGCTTGCCATAGATGCAGGCGAAACGTCAGGAGAAATGCCTCTAGAACATGGCTCTATAGCCCGAAAAAACCCACAAGAACCTAGTGATTCCAGCCATGAAAGCCTTCGCCAATACAAAATAAATAAATAAATAAATAAGGAGGGCCGGGGGTGGGATTCCACGCGTGTCACGCAGGACAACGACCACCGCCCTCCTCCTGGCAGTACCTGGAAACCCGTTGGCGGCAGCGGTGGTGGCAGCGGGGGAGGGGGCGCGGCTGGCCCCCGAAGAGACGGAGGTGGCCTCAGAGGCGGCGGCGCCCTCGCCCTCCTCTTCCTCTTCCTCCTCTTCTTCCTCCTCGGCATCCACCACATCCTCCTGGTGGCCGTCCTCGTGGCGCAGGGCCTGCATGGTGGTGGCGCCTGAAGGAGAGCCCGCCGTGAGAGAGACGCAGGCAGCGCCTCCCCTCCCCGCCCCTGCCTGCCTGCCCAGAAGGGGAGGAGCCACGAGGCCCCGCCCACTCACCTCCCGAGGCCCCGCCCTCCGCCACTGCCTTCTTGGCCTTCTCCTCGTCTTCGGCCATCTCCGCCGCCGGGCTCTGCGAAGGGAACCACCGCCGCTGCCATCACGCTCCAACCCGCTCCCCCCTTCCCCTCCCCTCCCGTTTCCTTCCCAGATTCCTCCGGCACTCACCGGTTCCTCCGGCGTCGGGGAGGGAGGGGGCGGCCCGGTCCCCTCAGGCCCCAGGAGGCGAGCTGCGCACGCGCCGAAAGGAGGACGCTCCCTCCCCCCTCCCGTTCCCTCTTCGGGGCGCGTGCGCAGTGGGAGCCGGCCGGCCTGCGCGCCCTTCCCCCGTTGTGCGCATGCGCTCCGCCGGGAAGGCCTTTGCTTGTCCTTCTGCGCATGACGTGAAGGAGGGGGACAGGGAAGCGCCTTGAAGGAGGCTTCTGCGCCTGCGCGGGAAGGAGCCTGGCAAGCGAGTAAACAAGCACATGCAGGGCGTGTCGGCCAAAAGGTCATGAGTTCGAAGCCAGCCCGGGCCGGAGTGAGCTTCCCACCAATTGTGTAGCTTGTTGTCGACCTTTGCAACCGAAAAGACAGCTGCATCTGTCAAGTAGGAAAATAAGGTACCACCTTAAAGTGTGGGGAGGCTAAATTAACCGATTTACGAGGCCATAAAAAAGAATGCCGGGTCTGAAAGCACCACGCCAAAAGGCCATGGGTTCGAAGCCAGCCCTGGTCGGAGTGAGCTTCTGACCAATTGTGTAGCTTGTTGTCTACCTTTGCAACCCGAAAGACAGTTACACCTATCAAGTAGGAAAATTAGGTACCACCTATGTGTGGGGAGGCTAATTTAACTAATTTACGAGGCCATAAAAAAAGTCTGAAAGGACCACGCCAAAAGGCCATGAGTTTGAAGCCAGCCCGGGTCGGAGTGAGCTTCCGACCAACTGTGTAGCTTGTCGTCAACCTTTGCAACCCGAAAAGACAGTTGCACCTGTCAAGTAGGAAAATTAGGTACCACCTATGTGTGGGGAGGGTAATTTAACCAATTTACGAGGCCATAAAAAAGGCTCCAGCAAAGCATGCGGGGAACGCGGAAGTACTTCATCAGTGTCGATGAAAGCGACAGCTCCCCTGGCGGCCAGAAAAGTTAAAAACAGCCTCTGACTGTCTATCTATATGTGTTGTGTGTCTTTGGCATTGAATGTTTGCCATCTACGTGTATATTGTAATCCACCCCTGAGTCCCCAGCGGGATAGAAATACTGTAAATAAATACTGTAAATAAATAAACAAACCGAGGTCGTGATGCATTGTGATGACGTCAAGGGGACTTCTCAGCCTTTCTCAGCAGGGTCAATGAAGGGTCACTCGCCCTGCGTGGAATTGGGGAGTCCTGCAGCCTGGTCGTTTCACTCAAACCCCTTCCCATGTTTTAGAATCAGAACAAAAGAGCCGTGGAGTTGGAAGAGACCCCACACATGGACCATGCAGCCCCACCCCCTTCTTCCCTGCAGGAAAAGCACAACCAAAGCACTCCTGGCAGATGGCCACCCAGCCTCTGTTTAAAAGTGTTTCTCAACCTTCCTAATGAAATCATGGAGGAATTTAAAAGGGTCTGGCCCCGAAGGAGAAACCCTGCGGACCCACCAAAGAGGGCTCGCTACAATTTAAAAGGTTTTTCCTAAGTTCCCCAAAAAAATCTCACCAAAGTTGAAGGAAGCGCCACCGAGATGATTTTATTGCCATTCAGCTGAAAAGGATGCAAAGCAGCAATATTTCGCTAAGCTGAGCATAATATGTGTTCAAATAAAAGCCTTTTTTATACAGAAACAGAGTTGCCAGGTTTGAATCTCCCATTCCCGGCCACTCTGCTGGCTCGACAATGATTGGCTGGCGCTCTACAGCTGGGAGGAGAGAGGGAGGCGGAATGAGAGGGAAACAATGGATTCTTGAGAGGATTATGGAGGTAGGAAATGTCCATGCGGCCAGCAAGTCCTGGGGCCTGCGAGCCAGCCATTCCTATTGTCATTGAGTGGCTGCAATAAACATTGATGTTTGGCGATCCTGCCAAGATCCAGATTTTCCCAGTGCGGAGATATGGAAACAATGGGGAACTTTGGCTGAAGTCTTCAGTGAAAGAAAAATTGAATGGGTGACAGATTAGGGCGAGGTGCGGCTTTCCAAAGGCCCCCTCCATCCTATTGAGATATGATCATAATTGCCAAGTGACCGCTTCCTCTGGGGGACCAACTCCGAGGCCAGGGGTCATGGTCCTTTGTTATTGCCCATGCAAATAGTGTCTTTTCATAAGGGTCTTTTTCAACTGGAGATTTCCTCCTTTCCAGGGTCACGCAGGGGTGGCTGCCTTGTATTTTTATACATTTTTCAATAAAGGGGAACTTGGCAAAAGGGTCAGGAAAAGGTCAGATACACAGGGAGGAATATAGAAATCATATTATAGAAAACATACCCACTTATCCCTCCCACCAGAGTCCCATAGAAGTTCAAGAGAGCGCATAAGTGTAAAGGGAGGTGGTCTCTCAGTAATCAATGTACCACCTTCTGCTATATATGAAGCATAGGGCATAACACCTTGATTAAATGTACACACTATCTAACATGGGGAGGGTCCTTGTTGTTGTTAGCGTCTTGGCAAATTGACAAAGGCTTAACCCTTATTATCCAGTCTGGTGTCCTTGTCCTTAGCAAAACGATAAGTTACTATCTTTTATGGGGGGGAGGGTCATGTTCGACTTCACTAATGTTCCTCCTTGCGGCAACACCAGATGATCAAGGGTCTGGAGAACAAGCCCTATGAGAAGTGGCTTAAGGAGCTGGGCATGTTTAGCCTGAAGAAGAGAAGGATGAGAGACATGATAGCTATGCATAAATATGTGAGAGGAAGCCACAGGGAGGAGGAGGGAGCAAGCTTGTTCTGAATAAACCAAACAGAGCATTCAGCAATACATCAAGTCACAAGAGGACAGGAATAACAGATTGCCCGAGGTTGAAATGGGGATTAAAACTGTATTTGAATCCCATTCCTGAATGCCTGAAGCCGGGTCTTTGAGCGTTCCCCTTTGACATACGCCTTACTTCAACATGTGTTATGACAGTATTTCCTGCCCAGTTTACTGCATTGTAGCACTTTCCTGCGCTCCTGTAAAAAAAGTATTGCACTCATTGAAACTGTATCTCAACTATGTTTCTTTCAGCTGTATTGGTTTTATATTGCTTTCAATCGTGTTGTTATTTGTTTTTATCTGATGTTTTAATTGGTTAAAGTGTTTTACATGTGAGTTTTAATTGTAATCTTGGGCGTATAAATCCCTGACTCCCTTAGGGGAGATGGTTGGAGGGGTATAATAATAATAATAATAATTATTATTATTATTATTATTATTATTACTATTATTATTAGCCGTCCCCTGCCACACATTGCTGTGGCCCACATGGGGGTTCTGTGTGGGAGGTTTGGTCCAATTTCCTCGTTGGTGGGGTTCAGAATGCTCTTTTATTGTAGGTGAACTATAAATCCCAGTAACTACAAATCCCAAATTCTATTTCCCCCAGACTCCATCTGTGTTCATATTTGGGCATATGGAATATTTGTGCCAAGTTTGGTCCAGATCCATCATTGTTTGAGTCCACAGTGTCCTCTGGATGTAGGTGAACTACAACTCCCAAACTCAAGGTCAATGACCGCCAAACCCTTCTAGTATTTTCTGTTGCTCATGGGAGTTCTGTGTGCCAAGTTTGGTTGAATTCCATCATTGGTGTTCAGAATGCTCTTTGATTGTTGGTGAACTATAAATCCCAGTGACTACAACTCCCAAATGACAAAATCCATTTTTGAGCAAAGGACATTCATTGGCCTGAGAGATATATTGTGTCCAAATTTGGTGTCAATTCGTCCAGTGGCTTTTGAGTTCTGTTAATCCCACAAATGAACATTGCATTTTTATTTATATAGATTATTATTATCATCATCATCATCATCATCTTCATCAAGCGTTCCTCTGGGTACATCAATAATAATAATAATAATAACAATAATAATAATAATAAAACTTTATTTATACCCCGCTACCATCTCCCCAAGGGACTCGGTGTGGCTTACATGAGGCCGAGCCCATAGAACAACAATAATAAATGCAATAACAAAACATCAATACAAAACAATCAAAATAAATCTCATAAACAATAAACAGTAACAGTAACAACAAGCATTTAAAAACCTATGGCTGGGCCAAATGTAATCATTAAAAATTAAAAAAAAGTGCTGGGCATGAACAAGGTAAAATACTGGGATAGAATTTTCAGCGAGAGATGGGGTGAGCAAACAATCCTAAATCAATGATGAAAGTGCATTTAGAGGACCTGTTGCTGAGAGTATTTCCTTATTCTGGGAAGGCACACACAGGGGTGGCTCGTCCATTACTCAAAGTAAGCGGTCGCAGAACACTTTTTTTTTGCCAGAGGCGCCTCTGTAAATGCTAGGCCTGGGCGATTTCGTTCGTTAATTTTGTAATTCGTTAAATATTCGTTAATTTTAGCAATTACAAAACGATTACAAAACTTATTTTTAAACCCGGAAGTGTTTTTAAATATCGAAACGGCAGGCGCCAAAAAATTTTGTATTTCCGTCCATTTCGGAAATACGTAAGATGGCCTGGCGATGCTTGCTGGGAGCTCTCCTCTCTCTCCTCTCCTTAGCCAATCAGAGGCAGAGCCTGAAAGAGGAGGAGGAGGAGGAGGAGGAGAGGGCGGGGAAGGCGCCGGCGGGCGAGCGAGAGGGCGAGCGAGAGGGCGAGCGGCGAGCGAGAGGGCGAGCGGCGAGCGAGAGGGCGAGCGGTGAGCGAGAGGGCGAGCGAGAGGGCGAGCGGCGAACGAGAGGGCGAGCGAGAGGGCGAGCGAGAGGGCGAGCGGCGAGCGAGAGGGCGAGCGGTGAGCGAGAGGGCGAGCGAGAGGGCGAGCGGCGAGCGAGAGGGCCCGCCAGAGTGAGTGCCTGCCTTCCCTCCTTAATAATAATTTCTCCTCCCTATTCTACTAAATTAATAATTAAATTTAAAAAATATTGAAAAAATATTGAAAAAAAAGGGCGCCATCTTTACAAAATATTTTGTAAATATTAACAAAATTTCGTAAATACCGAACTTTTTTAAGGGAAAATTTTGTAATTATTTTAAATATCGAAACAAAAAAAAAACCCAAATACAAATCGATTTTAGAAACAAATTTTTGCGTTGTTACCCAGGCCTAGTAAATGCCCCTCGACCGCCACTTGAGGAGTGCCCCCTCGGCTCACAACAGCCGTAGCAGTCCGGGGGGGGGGGGGGCTCAGCAACCCATTACACAAAGTAAGCCTTTGCAGTAGAGTTGATTTTGCCCAGGGGCGCTGTTGAGGTGCTCTTGGGGGAAAACAGACCTTGACATATGTGAGTTGTAGTTACTGGGATGTATAGTTCACCTACAACCAAAGAGCATTCTGAACTCCACCAATGATGGAATTGAACCAAATATGGCACACAGATATGGAACAAATATGGAACTCCCACGACGAACACAAAATATATATCAATGATTGGTTGGGGGGTGGGGGGCGCCAAAATACTGCTTGCTTGCCTTGAAAATTACCTAGGGACGCCTCTGGGCACACAATTCTGTTCCCAGCAAGATCATGTGGGCATCTATGCCTGTGAGACGTGGACTGTCTACAGACGTCACATGCAACTCCTGGAACGCTTCCATCAGCGCTGCCTCCGGAAAATCCTGCAAATCTCTTGGGAAGACAAGCGGACAAACGTCAGCGTGCTGGAAGAAGCAAAGACCACCAGCATTGAAACGATGGTCCTCCGCTACCAACTCCGCTGGACCGGCCATGTTGTCCGGATGCCCGACCACCGTCTCCCAAAGCAGTTGCTCTACTCTGAACTCAAGAACGGAAAACGGAATGTTGGTGGCAGGAAAAGAAATTGAAAGACGGGCTCAAAGCCAACCTTAAAAACTCTGGCATAGACACTGAGAATTGGGAAGCCCTGGCTCTTGAGCGCTCCAGCTGGAGGACAGCTGTGACCAGCAGTGCTGCAGAATTCGAGGAGGCACAAGTGGAGGGTGAAAAAGAGAAACGTGCCAGGAGGAAGGCGTGTCAAGCCAACCCCGACCGAGACCGCCTTCCACCTGGAAACCAATGCCTTCACTGCAGAAGATGTAGATCAAGAATAGGGCTCCACAGCCACATACGGACCCACAAGAATATTGGATGACAATCATCCTTGGAAAGCGAGGGATCGCCTAAGTCAGTCAGTAAGCAAACACCTTGAGGGGCAGAACACTCCTCCTCCTCTTCCTCCTCCTCCTCCTCCTGCTACTGGCCCTTCCCTTCGGGGCCTGGGCTTCCGCAAGGTGGGGTGGGGTGGGGTGGGGTGGGGCGGAGGAGGAAGCCAAGTCAAGCCAAGCCGGGGCAGGAGGAAGAGGAGAAGGGCGCGCTTGAGCCGACATGTCCCCCTCTCTGATGCTGCTGATGATGCTGCTGCTGCACCTGGTCTCCACAGGTAAGCGAGCCTGGCTCCAGAGAAAAGCGGCGGCGGGGGGCGGGAGTTCCTCCTTGGGGGGCTCACTTCCTCCCCTCTTTCCTCCCCCGCAGGGCCCCCGGTTATCCTTCTGCGCGACCCTGAGGGCGGGTCCCCCATCCTGGAGGGCAGCAACGTAACCTTGGAGTGCCTCTCGGAGGAAGAGGAGGGGGCCGGGCTGTCCTTCCAGAAGTACGACCAGGTGAGAGGAGGGCACGTGCGCACCTCATTCCCCTTCCCTTTCCCCAATTTGGGCGCCCACTTCCGCCTCGGGAGGTAAACACTGGGTCACGTGGGGGGCACACCTGCCTCCCGCTTCTCCTTCCCGCAGCGGCGCCGAGCCTGGCTCCCCCTGCCCGCCCAGCCCGGCGGCGTCTCCGTCCGGCAAGAGTCCGGCCGCCTGGTCCTCTCCATCCGCGGCGCCCAGGACGGACACCGCGGCGCCTACCGATGCCTCGCCACCGGGAGCCCCGCCTCCGCCCAGTTCGACCTGCGAGTGGAATGTGAGTGCCGCACCTGCCCGCCAGGGGGCGCCCCAGGGAGGATGAGAGCGGGGGGGGGGGGCAAACACAGGTGTTGTTCTGGGCATTGTTGGTTTCTACGTCAGACAGTGGCACCTGTGCGAGATTAGTCAAGGTCAAGATTCCCCTGACATTCAGTCCAGTCCGGTCCGACTTAGGGGGGAGGGGGACGGGGGGGGGGCTCCTCTATATTTCGTAGTTGTCCGTTGACCTTCTATGTCCCACCTCGGAGCTTAATTTTCCCTGGGGAGGCTCTGCTCTCGGCCCCACCTCTGTCTCAAGCACGTTTGGTGGGGACGAGGGACAGGGCCTTCTCGGTGGTAGCCCCCCGCCTGTGGAATATGCTTCCCAGGGAAATTAGATCATCGTCATTAGAAACCTCCTCACCTTCAGAAAGAAGGTAAAATTGTGGCACCTCGTTGCTTAAGATCCCCTGCGGAGGCCCTGCTCTCGGCCCCACCTCTGTCTCAAGCACATTTGGCGAGGACGAGGGACAGGGCCTTCTCGGTGGTGGCCCTCCTCCTTTGGAATATTCTTCCTGGGGAAATTAGATCATCGCCATCCCTCCTCACCTTTAGAAAGAAGGTAAAAATGTGGCACCTGGTTGCTTAAGATCCCCTGGGGAGGCCCTGCTCTCAGCCCCACCTCTGTCTCAAGCACGTTTGGCGAGGACGAGGGACAGGGCCTTCTCGGTGGTGGCCCCCCGCCTGTGGAATATGCTTCTCGGGGAAATTAGATCATCGCCATCCCTCCTCACCTTTAGAAAGAAGGTAAAAATGTGGCACCTGGTTGCTTAAGATCCCCTGGGGAGGCCCTGCTCTCAGCCCCACCTCTGTCTCAAGCACGTTTGGCGAGGACGAGGGACAGGGCCTTCTCGGTGGTGGCCCCCACCTGTGGAATTTGCTTCCTGGGGAAATTAGATCATCGTCATCCCTCCTCGCCTTCAGAAAGAAGGTAAAATCGTGGTTGTGGGACAGGCCTTCGGGCAATCCAGTCAAATGAGAATGGATAATATTTGACTATGGTTTGGAAATGGATTTGGATAAGTGAAGCGGAGTAATCCTTAGTATATATCTAGATAAATAGCCACCAGACAGACAATAGCTCAATGGATCATAAGTATACTGTTTAATGTTTTATTTTAATGTTGATGGTTTTAATTTTTATATTTGATGGGTTGTTGTAGGGTTTTTTGGGGCTATATGGTCATGTTCTAGAAGCATTTTCTCCTGACATTTCACCTGCATCTATGGCAAGCATCCTCAGAGGTTGTGAGGTCTGTTGGAACTAGGAAAGTGGTCAACATTCACAACTTAATCAAGATGGTCAGTTGAAACATTCACCCCTAGCTCCAGCAGACAGGAGTTCTTTGTCCCAAAATCTGGCTACCAGTATTAAAAAAACTCTAAAATGACAACAGCAAAACAACAGAGAGGAAATAATCTGGGACATCTAATCACCTCTCAACAAAAGGTTACCCCAGGCACTGCCAGGCCATCAAATGCTCATCAAGGTGGTCAGTTGAAACATTCACCAGGACAAGTGTCCTCTGTCCCACCCTGGTCATTCCACAGATATATAAATGCACTTTCCTACTTCCAATAGATAATAATGTTCTAGAAGCATTCTCTCCTGACGTTTTGCCTGCATCTATGGCAAGCATCCTCACAACCTGAGGAAGCTTGCCATAGATGCAGGCGAAACGTCAGGAGAGAATGCCTCTAAAACATGGCCATATAGCCCGAAAAAAAACCTACAGCAACCCAGTGATTCCGGCCATGAAAGCCTTCGACAATATGTTATATTTGATATTTGTATTTTATGATGGGGCATTATAATAAATAATAATAAAAATTTATTTGTACCCTGCTACCATCTCCCCAAGGGACTCGGTGTGGCTTGCATGAGGCTGAGCCCACAGCAAATCAATAAACAAAAGCAATAACCAAAAAAAAAAAATCAATACAAAACAGTTAAAAGAAAACTCAAAAACAAAAAATATACAATAAGCAATAAACAATAACAATAACATTCAGCATTTTAAAAACCTGAATTGTTGCCAATTGTAATTGCATTGCATTGAATTGTTGCCAATTGTAAGCCGCCCTGAGTCCGTCCCCCCCCCATCCCAAAGGGGTTGAGAAGGGCGGGGTACAAATTTATTTTATTTGTCGTGTCAGAGCAACCAGTCCATTATATTACATTTCTAACAGAACAAAGCAAACAAACAGAAAAATACACAACTTGTGAGTTTGGTAGCTGCTTAAATGTCCTTTGACCAGTCTCTGGCCACTTGGAGTGCCTCTGGGGTTGCCTCAAGAAGGTCCTCCCTTGTGCATGTGGCAGGGCTCAGGTTGCATTGCAGCAGGTGGTCAGTGGTTGGTTCTTCTCCCCACTCGCATGTCGTGGACTCCACTTTGTGGCCCCATTTCTTGAGGTTGGCTCTGCATCTCGTGGTGCCCGAACGCAGTCTGTTCAATGCCTTCCAAGTCACCCAGTCTTCTGTGTGCCCAGGAGGGAGTCTCTCATTTGGTATCAGCCATTGGTTGAGGTTCTGGGTTTGGGCCTGCCACTTTTGGACTCTCGCATGCTGAGGTGTTCCAGCGAGTGTCTCTGTAGATCTTAGAAAACTATTTCTAGATTTAAGTCGTTGACGTGCTGGCTGATACCCAAACAGGGGATGGGCTGGAGATGTCTCTGCCGTGGTCCTTTCACTATTGGCTGCTACTTCCCGGCGGATGTCAGGTGGTGCAATACCGGCTAAACAGTGTAATGTCTCCAGTGGTGTAGGGCACAGACACCCCGTGATAATGCGGCATGTCTCATTAAGAGCCACATCCACTGTTTTAGCGTGGTGAGATGTGTTCCACACCGGGCATGCGTACTTAGCAGCAGAGTAGCACAGCACAAGGGCAGATGTCTTCAGTGTGTCTGGTTGTGATCCCCAGGTTGTGCCAGTCAGCTTTCGTATGATATTATTTCTAGCGCCCACTTTTTGCTTGATGTTCAGGCAGTGCTTCTTGTAGGTCAGAGCACGGTCCAGAGTGACTCCCAGGTATTGGGGTACAAATGTCTGAAATATATAAATATATGCCATTGGAGACCGAAACAATATATTCGGGCGTGACGACAGAATGAGCTCTTGATGGTCTGAAAAGTCAAGGGTGAAAGCCTCCCTCGGGGGGGGGGGGGGTCCCTGGCCTGCCTCTCCCCGCTGTCCAGTTGGCGGGGCCAGGACAGGGACATGGTCAAGGCCATGGGGGGGGCTCCCTCTGCTGGGCAGGCGAAAGGGTGACCCCCCCCCCCCCACTTTCCCTCCTTCTTCTCCTCGGCAGACCTGCACAGCATCTTCCTCAGCCGTAGGGGCACCAGCTGCGGGACCGTGGGCGACTCAGAGCCCTTCCGCGAGGGGGAGGACCTGAAGCTGAGCTGCCTGGCCAAAGCCTCCCAGGAGCCCCTCTACGAATGGAGCCGAGAGGCAAGACCGGGCAGGGGGTGGGGGGCGGTGTGGGGGGGGAGGAGACTTTGCTCACCTGGCCCTTGTACTCTCTCTCTCCCCCCCCCCCCCCTCTCTCTCTCTGGGAGGCAGGCATGTAACGGGGGGGGGGGCTTGAGGGGCTTCAGCCCCCCCACCTCCAGAAATTCTCAGGGTGGTCTTACTGGTATTTATTTGTCGTGTCAGAACAACCAGTGAAATTATATACATTTCTAACAGAACAAAGCAAACAAACAGAGAAAATACAAAATTTGTGAGTTTGGTAGTTGATTAAATGTCCTTTGACCAGTCTCTGGCCCCTTGGAGTGCCTCTGGTGTTGCTGCAAGAAGGTCCTCCCTTGTGCATCATGTGGCAGGGCTCAGGGTGCACTGCAGCAGGTGGTCAGTGGTTGGCTCTTCTCCCCACTCGCATGTCGTGGACTCCACTTTGTGGCCCCATTTCTGGAGGTTGGCTCTGCATCTCGTGGTGCCAGAGCACAGTCTGTTCAGCGCCTTCCAAGTCGCCCCGTCTTCTGTGTGCCCAGGAGGGAGTCTCTCATTTAATATCAGGTTCTGGGTTTTTAGCCTGCCACTTTTGGACTCTCGCTTGCTAGGGTGTTCCAGCGAGTGTCTCGGTAGATCTTAGAAAACTATTTCTAGATTTAAGTCATTGACGTGCTGGCTGCCACCCAAACAGAGGATGAGCTGGAGATGTCTCTGCCTTGGTCCTTTCACTATTGGCTGCTACTTCCCGGCGGATGTCAGGTGGTGCAATACCGGCTAAGCAGTGTGATTTCTCCAGTGGTGTGGGGCGCAGACACCCCTTGAGAATGCGGCATGTCTCATTCAGAGCCACATCCACTCTTTTAGTGTGGTGAGATGTGTTCCACACTGGGCATGCAGACTCAGCAGCAGAGTAGCACAGCGCAAGGGCAGATGTCTTCACTGTATCTTCGAATCACCAGCGAGCTCGTACTGGTCTTACTGGTACATTATTTAAACTGTTATGTTTATTCATACCATGCTCATTATATCCCGTATGCATGGGGGTATTGGAGTAACGATACCAAGGTTTGCTAGGGTAGACCCTCTCTCACTCAGACTCAGCCCCCCCCCCCCCCCCCGAATCAAAATCCTGGCTATGGGCCTGCATGGAGGGAATCCCTGCCTGAGTGGCACGGCCTTTGACCCCCCCTTCTCTTTCTCTCTCTCCTCCCCCCCCCCCCCCCCACAGGGCCAGGACTGGGTGGTAGCCTCGAGCTTGCTGGTGATTCGCAGAGCCGGCCGGGAGCACGCCGGGACCTACACCTGCCGGGCACGGCACCCCTCCCTGGCTCAGCTGCAGAAGAGCTGCTCCCTGCGCATGGTCCTCTCGAAGGGGGGTCCCGGGTGGGCAGCGGAACATGGTGAGGCCTCAGGACCCTCCCCCCCTCCCCTGCCCTGCCCATCCCTCCAGGCTTTCTCTCAGTAGACATTCTTTGGGTCCCCCCATCTCCCCCCCATGCAATCAAGGTTCTCTTGCTTCCTGCGAGGAAACGGCACCCACCAGGCATTCTCTCAGTAGACATGCTTAGGGTCCCCCCCTCTCTCATAGAATCATAGAATCATAGAATCAAAGAGTTGGAAGAGACCTCCTGGGCCATCATCCAGTCCAACCCCATTCTGCCAAGAAGCAGGAATATTGCATTCAAATCACCCCTGACAGATGGCCATCCAGCCTCTGCTTAAAAGCTTCCAAAGAAGGAGCCTCCACCACACTCCAGGGCAGAGAGTTCCACTGCTGAACGGCTCTCACAGTCAGAAAGTTCTTCCTCATGTTCAGATTAGTTCTTCCTAATGTTCCTTCCATGCAACCAATGGACCCCCATGGACAGTGCACCCAGCCCACACCTGGCTCTCCCCCCCCTCCCTCCCTCCTTCCCTCACAGCGCTGGCGTTGGCCGTGGCGGTGCCCACCGCCCTGCTGCTCCTGCTTCTCACCGCCTTTTCCCTCCTGATCGTCACCCGCCATCGGGCAGCTGTCAAGGCCAAAGCTCTCCGGTGAGTGCCTGTCTTGTGGGAGGGGAGGGGGGTCCTTGGCTGGGCTGGGGGCATCACTTTCCCAGCCCCCCTCCCAACCTTTGCCCTTTGGATGTGTTTACATCGCATTGTGCCTGAACCCCTTCCTTTCCCTTCCTCTCTGCAGAGAAGAGGGGCTTGGGCAGCGCAGCCCCATCTACAAGGGCAGCCTGGAGTCGGTGCCCTCCACCGCCGGGGACACCCAACCCCTCGTGATGTGAGCTCAGGTAGGGAGAGTCCCACAAACGGCATGGCAGACTCCACGCTTCAGGACTGCCCCAGTTCTGGGGGCTCTGCTGCAGCCCCCATTCCTCCTTGTCCTGCCTGAGGATAATGCTGGGCGCATGTGGCATGGGTGGGTGGGCTCCCTGAAGTGGCTCGAGGGTGGGGGTCCCCGACCCACAGTCCTTCTGGCTGGGCGCATGTGGCGTGGGTAGGTGGGTGGGCTCCCTCAATGGCCCGAGGGTGGGGGTCCCTGACCCACAGTCCTTCTCACTCGGCGCATGTGGCGTGGGTGGGTGGGCTCCCAGAAGTGGCCCGAGGGTGGGGGTCCCTGACCCACAGTCCTTCTCGCTCGGCGCATGTGGCGTGGGTGGGTGGGCTCCCAGAAGTGGCCCGAGGGTGGGGGTCCCTGACCCACAGTCCTTCTGGCTGGGCGCATGTGGCATGGGTGGGTGGGCTCCCAGAAGTGGCCCGAGGGTGGGGGTCCTTGACCCTCAGTCCTTCTGGCTAGGCATATGTGGCGTGGGTGGGTGGGCTTCTTGAAGTGGCTCGAGCGTGGGGGTCCCTGACCCTCAGTCCTTCTGGCTGGGTGCATGTGGCGTGGGTGGGTGGGCTTCCTGAAGTGGCCCGAGGGTGAGGGTCCCTGACCCACTGTCCTTCTGGCTGGGCACATGTGGCGTGGGTGGGTGGGCTCCCTCAAGTGGCCTGAGGGTGGGGGTCCCTGACCCACAGTCCTTCTGGCTGGGCGCATGTGGCATGGGTAGGTGGGTGGGTGGGCTCCCTCAATTGCCCGAGGGTGAGGGTCCCTGACCCACAGTCCTTCTGGCTGGGTGCATGTGGCTTGGGTGGGTGGGTTCCCTGAAGTGGCCTGAGGGTGGGGGTCCCTGACCCACAGTCCTTCTGGCTGGACGCATGTGGCATGGGTAGGTGGGTGGGTGGGCTCCCTCAATTGCCCGAGGGTGAGGGTCCCTGACCCACAGTCCTTCTTGCTGGGTGCATGTGGCGTGGGTGGGTGGGCTCCCTCAAGTGGCCCGAGGGTGGGGGTCCCTGACCCAGAGTCCTTCTGGCTGGGCGCATGTGCCGTAGGTGGGTGGGTGGGCTCCCTGAAGTGGCCCGAGGGTGGGGGTCCCTGACCCACAGTCCTTCTGGCTGGGCGCATATGGCGTGGGTGGGTGGGCTCCCTGAAGTGGCCCGAGGGTGGGGGTCCCTGACCCACAGTCCTTCTGGCTGGGCGCATGTGGCATGGGTGGGTGGACTCCCTGAAGTGGTCCGAGGGTGGGGGTCCATGACCCTCAGTCCTTCTGGCTGGGTGCATGTGGTGTGGGTGGGTGGACTCCCTGAAGTGGCCCGAGGGTGGGGGTCCCTGACCCACAGTCCTTCTGGCTGGGCGCATGTGGCGTGGGTGGGTGGGCTCCCAGAAGTGGCCCGAGGGTGGGGGTCCCTGACCCACAGTCCTTCTGGCTGGGCGCATGTGGCGTGGGTGGGTGGGCTCCCAGAAGTGGCCCGAGGGTGGGGGTCCCTGACCCACAGGCCTTCTGGCTGGGCGCATGTGGCGTGGGTGGGTGGACTCCCTGAAGTGGCCTGAGGGTGGGGGTCCCTGACCCACAGTCGTTCTGGCTGGCCGCATGTGGCGTGGGTGGGTGGACTCCCTGAAGTGGCCTGCGGGTGGGGGTCCCTGACCCACAGTCCTTCTGGCTGGGCGCATGTGGCATGGGTGGGTGGGCTCCCTCAAGTGGCCCGAAGGTGGGGGTCCCTGACCCACAGTCCTTCTGGCTGGGCGCATGTGGCGTGGGTGGGTGGGCTCCCAGAAGTGGCCCAAGGGTGGGGGTCCCTGACCCATAGTCCTTCTGGCTGGGCGCATATGGCGTGGGTGGGTGGGCTCCCTCAAATGGCCCGAGGGCGAGGGTCCCTGACCCACAGGCCTTCAGGCTGGGCGCATGTGGTGTGGGTGGATGGGCTCCCTGAAGTGGCCTGAGGGTGGGGGTCCCTGACCCTCAGTCCTTCTGGCTGGGCACATATGGCATGGGTGGGTGGGCTCCCAGAAGTGGCCCGAAGGTGGGGGTCCCTGACCCACAGTCCTTCTGGCCGAGCGCATGTGGCGTGGGTGGGTGGGCTCCCTGAAGTGGCCCGAGGGTGGGGGTCCCTGACCCACAGTCCTTCTGGCTGGGCGCATGTGGCATGGGTGGGTGGGCTCCCTGAAGTGGCCTGAGGGTGGGGGTCCCTGACCCACAGTCCTTCTGGGTGGGCGCATGTGGCATGGGTGGGTGGGCTCCCTGAAGTGGCCCGAGGGTGGGGGTCCCTGACCCACACTTCTTCTGGCAGGGCACATGTGGCGTGGGTGGGTGGGCTCCCAGAAGTGGCCCGAGGGTGGGGGTCCCTGACCCCCAGTCCTTCTGGCTAGGCATATGTGGCGTGGGTGGGTGGGCTCCTTGAAGTGGCTCAAGCGTGGGGGTCCCTGACCCACAGTCCTTCTCGCTCGGCGCATTGGCGTGGGTGGGTGGGCTCCCTGAAGTGGCCCGAGGGTGGGGGTCCATGACCCTCAGTCCTTCTGGCTGGGCGCATGTGGCATGGGTGGGTGGGCTCCCTGAAGTGGCCCAAGGGTGGGGGTCCCTGACCCAGAGTCCTTCTGGCTGGGCGCATGTGGCGTGGATGGGTGGGCTCTCTGAAGTGGCCTGAGGGTGGGGGTCCCTGACCCCCAGTCCTTCTGGCTAGGCATATGTGGCATGGGTGGGTGGGCTCCTTGAAGTGGCTCGACCGTGGGGGTCCCTGACCCACAGTCCTTCTCGCTCGGCGCATTGGCGTGGGTGGGTGGGCTCCCTGAAGTGGCCAGAGGGTGGGGGTCCTTGACCCTCAGTCCTTCTGGCTGGGCGCATGTGGCATGGGTGGGTGGGCTGCATGAAGTGGCCAGAGGGTGGGGATCCCTGGCCCACAGTCCTTCTGGCTGAGTGCATGTGGTGTGGGTGGGTGGGTGGGCTCCCTGAAGTGGCCGGAGGGTGGGGGTCCCTGACCCTCAGTCCTTCTGGCTGTGGCTGCCAGGAACCAAACGGCGTGGACACCCATCGCTTGGGGAACCATCGCCCCCTAGACCAGTGTTTCTCAACCTTCCTAATGCCGTGACCTCTTAATACAGTTCCGCACATTGTGGTGACCCACAACCATAACATTGCTTTCATTGCTACTTCATAACTGAAATTTGATACTGTTATGAATCGTAACGTAAATACCTGATTTGCAGGATGTATTCTTATTCACTGGACCAACTTTGGCACAAATCTCGATACACCCAAATTGGGGTGGAGGGGATAGATTTTGCTGGGATTTATAGTTCACCTACAATCAAAGAGCATTCTGAACCTCACCAAGGATGAAATCGGACCAAACTTGGCACACAGAACTCCCATGGCCAAGAGAAAATACGGGAAGGGTTTGGTGGGCACTGACCTTGAGTTTTGGAGTTGTAGTTCACCTACAGCCAGAGAGCACAGTGGACTCAAACATGATGGATCTGGGCCAAACATGGCATGAATACACAATACCTTGTCCTTTGGGAGTTGTAGTTGCTGGGATGTATAGTTCACCTACAATCAAAGAGCATTCTGAAGCCTACCAAGGATGGAATCGGATCAAACTTGGCACACAGAACTCCCATGACCAAGATAAAATACTGGAAGGGTTTGGTGGGCGTTGACCTTGAGTTTTGGAGTTGTAGTTCACCTACATCCAGAGAGCACCGTGGACCCAAACAATGATGGATCTGGACCAAACTTGGCATATATACTCAATATACCTCAATGTAAACACTGGTGGAGTTTAGAGAAAGAAGACCTTGACATTTATGAGTTATAGCGGCTGGGATGTATAGTTCACCTACAATCAAAGAGCATTTTGAACCCCACCAATGATAGAATTGGGTCAGACTTCCCACACAGAACCCCCATGACCAACAGAAAATATTGTGTTTCCTGGTGGTCTTTGGGGACCCCTCTGACACCCCCTTGTGACCCCCCAGGGGTCCTGACCCCCAGGTTGAGAAACACTGCTCTAGATCCAGCAAGCAGGGCCCCAGAGAGGGGCTCCCCAATGGTTCTTTTTGAAGGGGGGGGGTTATGCCTAATAGGACCTCTTGCACCCACCTGCCTTCTTCTCCTTCCCCACAGGAGGAAAGAGACCCTCCACCTGCCTTCCGGGCTTCTTTCGAGATTCAGCCTCTTCTTCTGCCTTGGGATGATGGGACCTCACCGACGCAGAGTCTCTTTGGGGTGTTAATTGCCTTTGATTTTGAGAATGGGGGGAGTTTGGCTTGCGAGAGGGAGGTCTTTCCTGTTGGCTGGCCTGACCTGAGAGGATGCAGCCCAAAGGGCAGCAAGAGGGCCAGGAGCCACCCAGCGCGGGCGGGCAGGGGCTTCGCAGGAGAGAGGGTCCGTGCGGTGGGCTCCCCTTTGCAGGGAAAGAGTTGAGCGGCACATCAAGGAAGAGCGAGCGAGCCAACTGGGATCACAACCATCTCTGCCTCTTCTCCTCCAGCACTTTTTTGGATCAAAATAAAAAATAGCGGGATGTTGCATCTTTTTCCACCATCCACATTCTCCACTCTGCTATCGGAGGGGAGGCTGAACTCAGAGGCAGAGCCCTAAAAGGCTTCCCTTGAATGTGTAGCCTCAATCCAAGGCCTTTGCCCCCTCGCCCCTAACCTTTTCCATTGAATTGTAGGTTATTTTGGGCTGTATGGTCCTGAGTCCCCCCCTCGGGGGTTGAGAAGGGTGGGGTAGAAGTGTCTCCTGATGTTTCGCCTGCATCTACGGCAAGCATCCTCAAAGATAGTGAGGTCTATTGGAACAATCTGGGACATCTAATCACCTCTCAACAAAAGATTGCCCCAGGCACTGGCAGGCCATCAAATGCTCATCAAGGTGGTCAGTTATTTATTTTATTTATTTACAGTTTTTATATTCCGCCCTTCTCACCCCGCAGGGGACTCAGGGCGGATTACAGTGTACACATATATGGCAAACATTCAATGCCAGTTTGACAAACAACATATACAGACAATACACGAGGCTATTTAACTTTTTTTCTGGACACCAGGGGAGCTGCTGCTTTCATCGTCCACCAGCAACACCGATGAAGTCCTTCCGCATTCCACATTCCCAGGAGTCTTTTCTTTATGGCCTCATAAATTAGTTAATTTAGCCTTCCCACACAAGGTGGTACCTTATTTTCCTACTTGACAGATGCAACTGTCTTTCGGGTTGCAAAGGTCGACAACAGGCTACACAATGGCTGTACACCCACTCCAACCCGGCCTGGCTTCGAACTCATGACCTTTTGGTCAGAGTGATCTTAATGCAGCTGACACTCAGCCAGCTGCGCCACAATCCCGGTACAGTTGAAGCATTCTCCCCTAGCTCCAGCAGACAAGAGTCCTTTGTCCCACCCTGGCAATTCCACAGATATATAAACCCTTTTGCCTAGTTCCAACAGACCTCACTACCTCTGAGAATGCTTGCCATAGATGCAGGAGAAATGTCAGGAGAGCTAACTTCCGATAAGTTTTCAAAGGCAGCCCCACATAGAGAGCATTGCAGTAGTCAATTCGGGATGTAACCAGAGTGTGGACCACCATGGCCAAGTCAGACTTCCCAAGGAATGGGCGTAGCTGGCGCACAAGCTTTAACTGTGCTTTTAACTGTTCTCCTGGCCACTGCCAAGACCTGGGGTTCCAGGCTCAGTGATGAGTCCAGGATCACTCCCAAACTGCGAACTTGCGCTTTCAGGGGGAGTGGAACCCTATCCCCGGTTCAGCCTTTATTATTATTATTATTATTATTATTATTATTATTATTATTATTATCTATTTGTACCCTGCTAGCATCTCCCAAAAGACTTGATGCGGCTTACAAAGGCCAAGGCCTCAATAAAACAACAGCATAACAAATACACAACTTAAAGCAAATCAAAACATTAAAGCAATAACAAAACAACAAAAAACAATACAACACAACACAATAACACTAGGGTCGGGCCAAATGTGATGGGTACATATTAAAGAGTGCTGGGTGTGACAGGTGGTATGTCAGATTTTAGGGTAAGTGCAGTGTGCAGGCAATCTTAAAACTGATAAAGTGCTTCTGGGACATATTGCTGGAGTTTTCCTATTCTGGAAAGGCACATCAGAACAGCCAGGTCTTCCTAAAGACTGCCAACGTAGGGGCTTGTCTGGTGTCTTTGGGGAGGGTGTTCCAAAGTCGGGGGGCTACCACAGAAAAGGCCCTGTCCCGCGTCCCCACCAAATGCGCTTGCGACGCAGGTGGAATCACGAGCAGGGTCTCTCCGGATGAGCGAAGTGAACGCATGGGTTCATAAACGGAGATGCAGTCACGCAGGTAGGCAGGTCCCAAACCGTTTAGGGCTTTGTAAGTAAGCACCTGCACCTTGAATTGGGTTTGGTAGGTAAACAGCAGGCAATGGAGCTCCTTGAACAGAAGGGTTGACCTCTCTCTGAAAGGAGCATCAGTTAACATCCTGGCCGCTGCCCATTGGACCAGTTGGAATTTCCAAGCCATTTTCAAGGGCAGCCCCACATAGAGTGCATTACAGTAGTCCAATCTAGAGGTGACCAAGGCATGGACCACCTCGGCCAGATAAGCCTTAGAAAGGTACGGTCGCAGTTGGCGCACAAGTCTCAATTGTGCAAAAGCCCTCCCGGACACCACCGACGCTTTTGACTCACCAGGAGTACCTCTGTCTTGTCTGGATTAAGTTTCAATCTGTTTGCCCTCATCCAGACCGACACAGCGGCCAAGCGCCAGTTCAGGACCTGCACAGCCTCCTTAGTGGCAGGTGGGGAGGAGTGATCAAGCTGAACATCATCCCCCTACAGATGACATCTGACCCCAGAACTCTGGATGATCTCCCCAGCGGCTTCATGTAAATGCTGAACAACATGGGGGACAGTATAGAACCCTGCGGGACCCCACAAGTCAATGGTTGTGGGGACGAGCATAGAATCAAAGAGTTGGAAGAGACCTCCTGGGCCATCCAGTCCAACCCCATTCTGCCAAGAAGCAGGAATGTTGCATTCAAATCACCCCTGACAGATGGCCAGCCAGCCTCTGTTTCAAAGCTTCCAAAGAAGGAGCCTCCACCACACTCTGGGGCAGAGAGTTCCACTGCTGAACAGCTCTCACAGTCAGGAAGTTCTTCCTCATGTTCAGATGGAATCTCCTCTCTTGTAGTTTGAAGCCATTGTCCCATTGCGTCCTAGTCTCCAAGGAAGCAGAAAACAAGCTTGCTCCCTCCTCCCTGTGGCTTCCTCTCACATATTTATACATGGCTATCATATCTCCTGAGCCATCCAGTCCAACCCCATTCTGCCAAGAAGCAGGAACATTGCATTCAAAGCACCCCTGACAGATGGCCACCCAGCCTCATAGAATCAGAGTTGGAAGAGACCTCCTGGGCCATCCTCCAGTCCAACCCCATTCTGCCAAGAAGCAGGAATGCTGCATTCAAATCACCCCTGACAGATGGCCATCCGGCCTCTGTTTACAAAGCTTCCAAAGAAGGAGCCTCCACCACACTCCGGGGCAGAGAGTTCCACTGCTGAACAGCTCTCACAGTCAGGAAGTGTCCCCTAGCAAATACCTTTTGGGACCGACCCTCCAGGAAGGACTGGAGCCACTGCAGAACAAGTCCCATCTCCCTGAGGTGTCCCAGAAGGATACTGTGGTCAACGGTATCGAAGGCCGCTGAGAGGTCCAGCAGAACTAACAGGGACACACTCCCCTTGTCCAGTTCCCGGCGTAGATCATCTACCAAGGCGACCAAGGTTGTTTCAGTACCATGTCCCGACTTAAACCCAGACTTCACCGCCTTTATATGCGTGTCAGGCCGCACCCTCCCCTCCCTGATGCCTTGGCTCCCCTCATTGCACCCTTGGGAGACCCCCCTTGGAAGGCACTTTGCCCCCCCCCCTTTGCTCTTATGAGGAACCCGAGTGAATGCGAGGCGTCACGTATCTTCGTGAGCCGCTTCCGCGATGTTTGTGCTTTGGCATCCGACGATGCTGCAAGAGAAGCAGCGCGGGGTTCCTGCTGCTGAAGTGGCAAACTTGGCATCCAGACAGATCCGGGCTGCAAAGTAGGGCAGGACGATGCGGGGTGGCGAGGAGGGAGGCGGTGGAGGGGATTGCTCATTTTGAGGAGGGGGGCCACCACAACACTCCTCCCTCCCTCCCCCCTCCCTCTCTGATAGAGATCTGCTGCTGCTGGAGAAGCAGAAGTCCTTCAGAGGGAAGAAGAGGAGGAGGAGGAAGCTCTTCCTGTTCTTCCTTCTGCTGGAAATCCCTCCCGCCTGCTTCCTTCTAAGTGGGGCACTGGGCAGGGGAGGGGGGCAGAGGAGGCTGGATGAAGGTGAAGGCACCCCTCCTCAGATGGTTCCAAGGCAGGCCGCCAAATGGCCATGCGTTTTCATAATAATACTATTTTGTATTGTCGAAGGCTTTCATGGCCGGAATCGCTGGGTTGTTGTAGGTTTTTTCGGGCTATATGGCCATGTTCTAGAGGCATTCTCTCCTGACGTTTCGCCTGCATCTATGGCAAGCATCCTCAGAGGTAGTGAGGTCTGTTGAAGTAGGAATATGGGTTTAGATATCTGTGGAATGACCGGGGTGGGACAAAGAACTCTTGTCTGCTGGAGCTAGGTGGGAATGTTTCAACTGACCACCTTGATTAGCATATAATGGCCTGACAGTGCCTAGAGCAAATTTTTGTTGAAAGCTAATCACATGATAGCCATGTATACATGTCCTTGTTTGTTTCCTCTCTGTTGTTGTGCTGTTGTAATTTTACAGTTTTTAAATACTGGCAGCCACCCTGGGCATTCCACAGATATCTAAACCCTTTTTCCTCGTTCCAACAGACCTCACTGCCTCTGAGGATGCTTGCCATAGATGCAGGCGAAACATCAGGAGAGAATGCCTCTAGACCATGGCCATATAGCCCGAAAAAACCTACAACAACCCAATATTATTTTGGCCTGCATCAAGAGGAGCCTAGTGTCTAGATCTAGGGAAGTCTTGCTCCCCATGCTCTATTCCGCCTTGGTTAGACCACACTTGGAATATTGTGTCCAATTCTGGACACCACAATTGAAGGGAGATATTGACAAGCTGGAATGTGTCCAGAGGAAGAGGGCGACTCAAATGATCCAGGGTCTGGAGAACAAGCCCTATGAGGAGCGGCTTAAGGAGCTGGGCATGTTTAGCCTGAAGAAGAGAAGGCTGAGAGGAGACATGATAGCCATGTATAGGTATGTGAGAGGAAGCATACAACAAAAATACCACTTGCATAACATAAACAATGATATAATTCAACAACAGTATATAAACATGCTGCACTGTTAACCTCACAGCGACAACAAACAATATGGTGCAAATTTTTAGTACAGTCGTATCTTCTTATAAGTAGCTTGTGGATCAGCCGTCCACGACCGTTTCGGCCTACCTCAGGCCTTCCACTGGTAGACTGAAATTAATGTACAATCAATGTTTTACTCCAGTAGCATACACATAGAACATCTGTATCATTAAATATCATAAGTTACAACACACTTAAGTACATACAAAGTTATACACTTGAACAAATTCTCCTCATGGGATACAGATATTTTTGAGTCAGTGGTGTCTACATCAAAGAAACGGAAATGTGGATATAAGAGTTTGAGAATTACTATGTTGAAAATAATTATATTGTAGAAATACTTTATAATCAAGTATTTACACATTAAGAAATTAGGTAAAGTCTTCACACTTGTTATTGCATCAATGTTTGTTGAACATATCCATTAAATACCATAAGTTACAACACATTTGTAAGTATTTTGAAACTCTTATATCCACATTTCGTTTCTTTGATGTAGACACCACTGACTCAAAATATCAAATTCTCCTCAGGGGATACAGATACAGACTGTACTAAAAATTTGCACCATATTGTTTGTTGTCGTTGTGAGGTTAACAGTGCAGCATGTTTATATACTGTTGTTGAATTATATAATTGTTTATGTTATACAAGTGGTATTTTTGTTGTATGCATTTCATTCAGGAACCCATCTATATTAGTATATGTGAGAGGAAGCCACAGGGAGGACGAGGGTGCAAGCTTCCTTTCTGCTTCCCTGGAGACTAGGACGCAATGGAACAATGGCTTCAAACTACAAGAAAGGAGATTCCATCTGAACATGAGGAAGAACTTCCTGACTGTGAGAGCCGTTCAGCAGTGGAACTCTCTGCCCCGAAGTGTGGTGGAGGCTCCTTCTTTGGAAGCTTTTAAACATAGGCTGGATGGCCATCTGTCAGGGGAGATTTGAATGCAATATTCCTGCTTCTTTGCAGAATGGGGTTGGACTGGATGATAGCCAATGAGATCAATTCCAACTCTAGGATTTTAGGATTCTATTATGGTTTGGCGCAGCTTGAAAATGGGTGGGGGCTGGCCGGCCGGCCCTATAGCCTCCTCCCAAGTCCCTGAAGCTGCCACGATTGCCATGCCAGGTCACTCACATTTGCCATACCTGAACCCGCCCCCCAGGCACACATGACACTGAGGAGAGGGCTCAAAGGGTGCATGCCTGAGGGAAGGGCCAGTCTATCTCCCTCGGGTAGCCACAGCAAGGCCTGAGGAGAACCAGGGGGCATTGTGGGCAAATGCCAGGGGTCTGTCCTTGCACTCTTGGCCCAGCAGAACCAAGGATGGGTCCATCAGCAGCAGGAAGAACAGGAAAGAGGCCGTGAAACCAGGATTTATGCTGACCGGCAAGCACTAAATCCCCGCTCCGAGCCTGACAACTGCCATTAACTTAAAATATTTTCTTCTGGTGGCTCCCAGTTGAGATGCTTTTCAGGAGAAGAGAGTTTTGTGCAGAATGACAGATGAGGGAGGGGGCAGAAGAAGAGGAGGAGGCCCAGCGGAGGCAGCAAGAGAGGAATTGAATGGAATGGATGGAGCCCCCCCCCTCCAAGAAGGCCTGATGACCCCTCCGCCTCCATGCCCCTTTCCTCCTGGTGACCCCAGGAAGAGCACAACCCCCCCCCCCAGAAGGCCTGATGACCCCTCCCCTCCCCGCCGCACCCCTTTCCTCCTAGTGACCCTTCTGCCACCGTGCCCCTTTCCTCCGGGTGACCCCCCCCCCCCACCGAGGTGCCTGAGGAAGAGCACAAGCAACCCAGAGAAGGCCCTGATGACACCTCCACTGCCACGCCCCTTTCCTCCTGGTGACCCCCCCCCCCACCGAGGTCCCCAAGGAAGAGCAACAAGCCCCCCCCCCCCCCCAAGGCCTGATGACACCTCTGCCGTCACACCCCTTTCCTCCTGGTGACCCCAGGAAGAGCACAAGAACCTCCCCTCCAAGAAGGCCAGGTGACCCCTCCGCCGCCACGCCCCTTTCTTCCTGGTGACCCCAAGAAGAGCACAAGACCCCCCCCCTCCAAGAAGGCCAGGTGACCCCTCCGCCACCACGCCCCTTTGCTCCTGGTGACCTCAGGAAGAGCACCAGCCCCCCCCCAAGAAGGCCTGGGGGCAGAGGACAGAGAGAGTGCCCCCCCTTCTGCAGCCCCCCCCCCACATGCTCACACACACACACACACTCCGCAGGAGCAAGGACCCCGCAACGACTGGTGTTAAAAGAATTAATCGGGGGATTTATTGAAGTATCAAGGTGGTTAAAGGCAGACATAGATATTTACATATATATTAACTTCTGGGCGAGGGGGGGGGGGAAACAGTCTTGGGCCGCGGAGGAAGGAGCCCCCGCTCTTCCCCACCCCCGGTTATATATTAATTATTATATTTCTCCATTCTTTTTTTCTTTTCTTTTTTTGTAAATCTCCCCTTTCCGAGACAAAGACGATACAAAAGAAAAACTGCGAGCGCCAGAGACGGACACAGAACCACCGAGCGGTGCCGATCCTCTTCTTTTCCCGGGCGAAAGGGCAAAGGCGGGCACTGGCCGGCACAAGGGGGGGGCTCCGGGGGTCAAGGGTTCATGGGGAGGGGGAGGGCGCCAAGGAGGGTCCAGTGGCCCCGCTGCCCCTCCCCCCCAAGAAGAGGGGGAGGGCCCCACGCAAAGGAAAGGACGACAGGACAGAGACAAACAGACACCCCACCCCCGCCCCCTCCCCGCCCCCCCAACTATCATGGCTTTGAAGGAAAACAAATCAAAACAAGGCTCTGGCCTGCCCCTTAAGGCCCCCCAGCAGGCACACTCATACTCGCACTCACAGCTCACTGGGGAGGGGACCGGACTTAGCCTCTGAAGACCTGGCCCACCAGCAAATGGGGTAAAACCCCCACCCCCACCACAACTTGGAGACTCAGTGCTAGCATGGGGGGGGCACAATGGCTCCCACAAACCCCCCTACGCAATCTGCCCCCCCCCCATAGCCCTGCCTCTACCCCACCCCCTCCAAAGGTGGGGAGGGGGGGCAGGGGCGGGGCCTCTCAGCTGGGGGTGGGGCTCCAGTCCTCCCTTTCAAAAAAAAGCCCAAAGTCCTGCGACCCCCCCTCCCCCAGGACACACCTCCGAGTGGCTGCTGCTGCTGCTGCTTTTCAGTCCTTTTTTTTTTTTGGCCCTCCCCCTCCCGTCCCCTCCCCTCCCTCCCGTGGCTCCTCTCCTGCGACCCCCCCCCCTGACATTCCACTGCAGCCCCCCACTCCCACCCCACCCCCGCGGCTCAGATGAAGAACTCCTCCTTGCGCTTGTGCCCATCGCCTCCGTTGAGGAAGGCCTCCCGAGCCTCGCCGTGTTCGTCCAGTCCGCTGGCCTCGTGCGTCAGGTAGGAGCCTGCAAAGTCCCGAACAGGAGAGGGGAGAGAGGAGGAAATGCTGAGGTGCAGGAAGAGAGAGGGGCGCACCCACACACCCCACTCTGGCCCCACAGCGCTGCAACTGACCTTTCTGCCGGATGGAGCACCAGACCATGACGATCAGGACGCAGATGACCAGGAAGACCAGCAAGGCCAGGATGCCACCCACAATGGCGTAGGGCACCGACGTCTGCGCCGCCTACAATGGCCCCGGGGTCTGCATTTGCGGGGGGGGGGGGGGAGAAAAAGAGAGTTTGGAGCTGGCCGTTGCTGCAGGAACAGGGCCACTCCCACTACCACCACTGATGTCGAGCAACCCCCCCCCCCTAAAAAATAAGGGATAGAGGGCCTTCTCGGTGGTGGCCCCCCGGCTGTGGAACACCCTCCCTGTTGACATCAGACAGGCGCCCTCCCTTATGTCTTTCCGTAAGAGCCTAAAGACTGGCTATTTGAGAAGGCATTTAACTGAGTGCTACATTGACTGGTAATGACAACTGGAACGGAATATGGATTACGAGATTGGTTATGATTTTACGATAAGACGGAGCGGATTATTTTAGTGTAATTATATTATTGTGTATTAGTGATATGTTGATTTTTCGTTATTGCTTTATTGTAAATTGTCTTTTATATGTTGTACACCGCCGTGAGTCGCCCTAGGGCTGAGAACGGCGGTCAACAAATGCAGCAAATAAATAAATAAATAAATAAATAATAGTGACTTATAGTTCTGCAAAGGGCAAGGGCACCATACTACACAACAAGGGTCAAGTCATGGTCACATTGCCAAGGCACCGACAACAACAAGTACCCCACGAGGCTTTTGGGAAATGGCTGGATCTTGGGACTTCTGCCCTTTGTGAGAGTTGTAGTTTCCAAAAGTGTGAATCAGTTGCAGCACAGCTGGGGTTTCATCTGCCAGCCTTCCCAATGACCATGGACTCTCTGCCTGCATGTCTTGGACTTCAGTACATACTATCTCCCTACTATCTCCCTCATGAACTTTCCTCAAAGACCTTTTAAAACATTGGACTTCAGGCTTCTTCATGAAATGCTGATGATTTGAATGTATGTATCTTGCTATGAAATATTGCTTTTCCCTTTTGCCCTAGAAAATGTGACCCAGGACTGTTGAAATGCTTGAGGGAGAACCACCACCTCCCTTTCTTATTTGATTATTTCACCTCTGCATGGACAATAGCAAGCTGAAACTTCCTCTTGTTTGTAGGTTCTTGTGGGTTTTTTCGGGCTACAGAGCCATGTTCTAGAGGCATTTCTCCTGACGTTTTGCCTGCATCTATGGCAAGCATCCCCAGAGGTAGTGAGGTCTGTTGGAATTAGGACAATGGGTTTATGTATCTGTGGAATGGCTGGGGTGGGGCAAGGAGCTCTTCCCTGCTGGAGCTAGGTGTGAATGTTTCAGCTGATCACCTTCATTAGCATTTGAAGGCTTGCCTGAGCCTGGGAAAATCTCTTGCTGGGAGGTGTTAATCTGTGCCTGGTTGTTTCCTCTCTGCTGTTTTGCTGTTGTAATTTTAGAGTTTTTTAAATACTGGTAGCCAGATTTTGTTCATTTTCATGGTCTCTTCCTTTCTGTTGAAATTGTCCACATGCTTGTGGATTTCAATGGTATACGGTAGACTCCTGCAGAGGTCCTCTCACCTCTGCAGGAGTCTACCGTATACCATGCAGCTGTGGACAAGTCTACATAGGGACCACCAAACGCAGCGCCCAGACACGCATAAAGGAACATGAAAGGCACTGCAGACTACTCCAACCAGAGAAATCAGCCATAGCAGAGCACCTGAGGAACCAGCCTGGACACAGCATTTTATTTGAGAACACAGAAGTGCTGGACCACTCTCACAACCACCATGTCAGGCTACACAGAGAAGCCATTGAAGTCCACAAGCATGTGGACAATTTCAACAGAAAGGAAGAGACCATGAAAATGAACAAAATCTGGCTACCAGTATTAAAAAACTCTAAAAATTATAACAGCTAAACAACAGAGAGGAAAAAACCAGGCACAGATTAACACCTCCCAGCAACAGATTTTCCCAGGCTCAAGCAGGCCTTCAAATGCTAATGAAGGTCATCAGCTAAACATTCACACCTAACTGCAGCAGGGAAGAGCTCCTTGCCCCACCCCAGCCATTCCACAGATATATAAACCCATTTTTCCTACAATACATTCCTCTTGTTTGCTTTGTCTGGCAGGCAAGGAAGTTTATCTGGACACTTTGATTGAATCACAAAGGGCAGGGTTGATCCCCCCGAGGTCCCCTGCCCCGATCCTGTTTGTTTTCCTTCACCAAAACCCATCAAGGTCAGGAAAACCTATCTTAATGAAATCAACCTTTGCTGGACAAAACAATGCCCGTCCTCTTCCGTCCTGCCTCCCTCTCCCTGATTTGCTAAGGAGCCAAAGAGGGAGGGAGTTTTGAAACTTTCAAACCTGTATTTTCTCTATAAAAATGCCAGTAAAATTCTGTATTGCTATGCTTGTAGTGGAACTATTCCTACAATGCATCCGATCTCAGCTGAATCGCTAATAAAGACACCTCGGTCCCAGCTTCTTCTGCTTTGGTGAGGATTTATTATTTTAAATATTTTTGCTGCTGAAATTGGCTTCGCTGGCCTCACCAAGGTTCAAGGACTCTCTTTGGTGCGGTCCTCAGGATCTCCTCGGCTGGGGAGATCCTCCTAAAAGCAGCTCGATATCACCACCACCCCCAAGAGTCCATGGGAGGCCCAAGCACACAGGAGCCCCATACAAGCCCCCAGCCAGCCTCCTCGTCTGGCCGGTGCTGCAGGAACAGGACCACTCCCCCCACCACCACCACCCCCAAGCATCCATGGGTGGCCCAAGCACACAGGAGCCCCATACAAGCCACTAGCCAGCCATTGCTGCAGGAACAGGACCACTCCCCCCACCACCACTCCCCCAAGAGTCCATGGGTGGCCCAAGCACACAGGGACCCCATACGAGCCCCCAACCAGCCTCCTCGTCTGGCTGGTGTTGCAGGAACATGACCACCCCCACCACCACCACCCCCAAGAGTCCATGAGAGGTCCAAGCACACAGGAGCCCCATATGAGCCCCTAGCCAGCCTCCTCGTCTGGCCGGTGCTGCAGGAACAGGACCACTCCCCACACCACCACCACCCACAAGAGTCCATGGGAGGCCCAAGCACACAGGGGCCCCAAAGGAACCCCCTGCCAGCCTCCACCCTGGGAACAGCGCTTACCGTAGACCACCAGGACATACTGGTCGGAGGAGCGGCCGTGCTTATTTGACACCTGGCAGGAGTAGGTCCCGTTGTCCAGCAGGCTGAGGCTGGGGATGGTCAGGATTTCGCCCTCGACTAGTGCCCGCTCCGGAAGGGAGTCGTTCGCCCGGCTCCACTTGATGTCTGTGGGGCTGGGGGGGGGGTGGTGATGAGGGGGGTGTCAGGTGCTGCCTCTTCCACATCTCCTTCCGGCCCCTCCCCCCCCACACACCCTCTCCCCTCCCCAGGAACTCACAGTGGGTTGCCGTTGACGGCGCATGTCAGGATGAGGGTGTCCCCTTCCCGCATCACGCCGGGCGGAGGGTGGATCCGTGCCGTGGGCGAGTCTGCGAAAGACGGGCAGGCAGGGCAGGGGCCCAATGAAGCCACGGCACAACGTATGCCGGCTCCCCTTTCCTGCCTGTAACTATCGGTGAGGTTCAGGTACATAAGGGAAGCTGTGGGAGACAACCCCCCCCCCGCCCCTTCCCTTTAGCCACCCTGGTCACTTACAGTGGACGTCCAGCACGTACTGGGTCTGCTTCCGCTGCCCGCGGAGGGCCGGGTGGGTAGCCTCGCAAGTCACGATGCTGCTGTGGTCCTTGCGCTCCACCCGGAAGCGCACCACGTTGGTGACGCTGAAGACCTTCCCGCTCTCCTGCCGGCTGCTCATCCCTGGGGGGGGGGGGAGTGCACAGTGGGGGGAACCATGAGACCCCCCATCCCCACCCGCCTCCAAGGACGTACTGACGTGGCAGGTGAGGCCAAATGGTGATCCCAGGGCAACTCCTGTGGGAAGACCCACTGCCCCCCAGCTGCCCCCCACCCTACCCCAAAGCCCAGAGGTACCTTTCAGCTCTCTCCGTTCCCGGAACCAGCGCAGGGTGGCGGCCGGCCGCGACCGGGGGACGGTGCAGGTGAGCTCCACCTCCCCGCCTTCCACTGCCTGCTCCTTCACCTCCACCAGGGGGTTCTCAGGGGGCACTGTGGGGGGGGGGGAGAGAGAAGGAAGGGGTCATGGGGAGACCCTGCCAGACCTTCAACCACAAACACACAGCCAATGCAGCTCCAGTGCCAGGATCCGGCACTTGGCCTCCCCATCCCAAGCAGGTGCATGAGTGCTGCGTGTTTCTGGGGGAGGGGGGAGTGGGCACCCACCCAGCACTGTGAGGATTGCAATCTGGTGGTGGGTGTCCTCTGTGTAGAGCTGGCAGAAGTAGCCCCCCTCGTCCTCCAGCCGGGCGTTGGAGAGCACGATCCGCACCTGGCTCTGGGTGAACTCCACCAGCTGGAAGCGCTCATCCTTCAGGGCTGCGAGGAAACACATGGATGGAAGGAAGGAAGCCCCCCCCCCACTGAGTCACAGGAGGGAGAGCCACGGGGGTCATGGGGGGAGGCCTTTCCCAGTTGGACTCCTCAGGGGGTATTGGGTCAACCAGTGGGCTGTTTGCAGGTTCAAGAGGGAACTGAGTCAGCCCTACATGTTGTGAGGAGGAGGAGGATGGCTGGCGTTACTTCATCCTCAGAAGAGCCCGGCAATTCAGGCCAGGCTGAGAGAGGAGTCACTCCCTTCCAGGGGGACTCACAGCTCAGCAGGGAATTGAGCTCTCGGGTCCAGGTGGGCAGTAGGATGACCACTCGGGCTTTTCCCAAGGGCCTCCTCGCCTGCCTGCTTGCTTACCCCGCTGCCGTTGAAGAAGAGTGTCTGCCGGGAGGGATTCTGGATCACCACGATGGAGCCGTCGTACTGGTGGAGCCTGCAGTTGATCTCGGCCTGGCCGCCCTCTGCCACCGTCACATTCTCCGCTTGGACCTCCTGGGCTCTGGCTGGAGAGAGGTGGAACAGTGGAGGGGTCACCAGGAGGAAAGCAGCAGGGCAGCAGAGGAGTTACCAGGAGGAAAGGAGCGGGGCGGCGGAGAAGTCACCAGGAGGAAAGGAGCGGGGCAACGGAGAGGTCCCCAGAAGGAAAGGAGCGGGGCGGTGGAGGGGTCACCAGGAGGAAAAGAGTGGGGCGGCGGAGGGGTCACCGGGAGGAAAGGAGCGGGGTGGCGGAGAGGTCACCGGAAGAAAAGAGCGGGGCGGCGGAGGGGTCACCGGGAGGAAAGTAGCAGGGCGGCGGAGGGGTCACCGGGAGGAAAGGAGTGGGGCAGGGGAGGGGTCACCAGGAGGAAAGGAGTGGGGCAGGGGAGGGATCACTAGGAGGAAAGGAGCGGGGCGGCGGAGGGGTCATCGGAGGAAAGGAGTGGGGTGGCAGAGAGGTCACCAGAAGGAAAGGAGTGGGGCAGTGAGGTCACTGGGAGGAAAAGAATGGGGTGAGGTGGTGGAGGGATCACCAGGAGGAAAGAAGCAGGATGGTAGAAAGGTCACCAGGAGGATAGGAGTGGGGAGGCGGAGGGGTCACCGGGAGAAAAGGAGTGGGGCAGGGGAGGGGTCACCAGGAGGAAAGGAGTGGGGGCAGGGGAGGGGATCACTAGGAGGAAAGGAGCGGGGCGGCGGAGGGGTCATCGGGAGGAAAGGAGTGGGGCACAGGAGGGGTCACCAGGAGGAAAGGAGCGGGGCGGTGGAGGGGTCACCAGGAGGAAAGGAGCGGGGTGGCAGAGAGGTCACCAGAAGGAAAGGAGTGGGGCAGTGAGGTCACCGGGAGGAAAGGAATGGGGTGAGGTGGTGGAGGGATCACCAGGAGGAAAGAAGCAGGATGGTAGAAAGGTCACCAGGAGGATAGGAGTGGGGAGGCGGAGGGGTCACGGAATCACAGCAATCCCTCGGGTGGGTCATGGATCCAGGCCAGCATGATGAAAGGGGGGGGGGGTAGAAAAGCCAAAAGCACAGACTGGGAAACCCTGCTGCTCAGTCTGCCCAGCACATGAGCCCTTCTGCCAGTCCCCGAGGTCCACTGCCCCACGGCTCTGTCAGCCTGGGGGGGGGGGGGGGGGGGGGGGAGGCCCATTCAAGCAAAATTGACCCTTTCTTTCCAGGATACAGGTCGTGCAGTGCCAGGTCGGCCAACCTCGCCCTCCCCTCTCAGGTGGGGCCAGCGCTTCGAGGGACAGGACTTCTGCGCCCCAGAGCCATCCTAAACCCAGCTTCACGCTTCCCAACCTGCGCACCATAAACCTGGACCACCTCCTCCTCCTCCTCTTCCAGGGCTATTTGCAATCCAGGCTGTGTTGCCTTGGGAGGGGTGGATTTCCACTGGAAGGAATTTTGTCCTGGGCAAAAGAGGCAATGGCGGGGCACTTCTCCAAAGAGAGCTCCCCAGTAATGTAAGCGCCCCTCAGGTGTCCTGCGTGGCTGAGTGGGAGGAGGGGGGGCAGGACAGACAGGGGTACCCGACTGCCTGAACACGGTTGCTGGCAGGCCTCCATCAAGCGCAGCCGCCAGTGACCCTGCCCGCTCCTTGCAGCCTTGGGAAAGGCACCTTTCTTCTCCAGGAAGGGCAGCCACCTCCCCCTCCCCAAAATACATCCCATGGCAGGAAAGCAGAGTGGCTCCAGTGGAAAATCAGCCCCTTGCAGAGCACTGAACAAAAGAATAGCTCAGACAGAAAAGGAATAGGGTGCCTTGATAAGGTGCTTGGGGGGCTCCTGGCCTCCAAAGGGGATAGGGGGGAAGGCACCCCCTCCAACCTTTGGGCCCATCTATCTCTGTCGGAAGGATTGCAAGCCCTAGCCTGGAAAGGAGGTCCCGGGGTAGAGAAGACGAGGTCGAGAGGGATGGGCATGGGGAGGAGACATTTGCAAAGAGAGGCAACGGAGCCACCGGGCCCATGTATCTGCCATGCAAAGGACCCTTGGTTTGGACCGAGGGGGCGCTTCTCCTGAGGAAATCTGTGCAAGCAGAAGGGGGGACGCTCCTTCTGCTTCCAGGGCCCCCTTCCCAGGGCTGCTGGGAAAGCCTCCCTTCTGAGCAGCAGTGGGGACACGCACAGAGAGGGGCACCAGGGACCCAAGAGAGGAGGGGGCCTGGCTGGGGCATTTTTAGCCTGAGGAAGAGAAGGCTGAGAGGAGACATGATGAGAGCTATGTATAAATATGTGAGAGGAAGCCACAGGGAGGAGGAGGGAGCAAACTTCTTGTCTGCTTCCCTGGAGACTAGGACGCAATGGAACAATGGCTTCAAACTGCAAGAGAGGAGATTCCACCTGAACATGAGGAAGAACTTCCTGACTGTGAGAGCCATTCAGCAGTGGAACTCTCTGCCCCGGAGTGTGGTGGAGGCTCCTTCTTTGGAAGCTTTTAAGCAGAGGCTGGATGGCCATCTGCCAGGGGTGATTTGCATGCAACTTTCCTGCTTCTTGGCAGAATGGGGTTGGGCTGGATGATAGCCCAGGAGGTCTCTTCCAACTCTAGGATTCTAGGATTCTATGACTGTGAGAGCCGTTCAGCAGTGGAACTCTCTGCCCCGGAGGGAGTGTGGTGGAGGCTCCTTCTTTGGAGGCTTTTAAACAGAGGCTGAATGGCCACCTGTCAGGGGTGATTTGAATGCAATATTCCTGCTTCTTGGCAGAAGGGGGTTGGACTGGATGATAGCCCAGGAGGTCTCTTCCAACTCTAGGATTCTATGATTCTAGGAGGCCAGCAGGGAAAGGGTCAGGGGAGGAGTGGGCCGGCCCAAGGCCCCCCAAGTAGCCCCTGGGTTTGGCTTTCAAGTTGGGGGGGGGACACTGGCAGCTGGCCCAGCATCCATTTTCCAGGACAGGACAGGACAGGACAGGACGTCCAGGGAGGACGAAGGGGGCTTTGGGTGCGATGGCCGCATGGCGCTCCCCTCCAGAGCCCAGAAGGCAGACAAAGCGTCCGAGGGAGAGAGGGAGGGAGGAAGGGAGGAAGGGGTCAAGATGCCTGGCATTTCCCCCATTGCTGCGCTCTGCCCTCCTCCTGCACTGCCCACAACGGGCCTTTCTTCTGCTTGACCCTCCAGGGACCCGCTGGCATTTCGCTCCTCAGAGGCGTAGGCACAAAAGCCTTCCGCAAAATAGCAACGCGGCACGAGGCTCTCCGGGAGAACTTTGAGGGATGGAGTCCATGGCCCTTTGCTTGCCAAGGGCTGAATGGGTGGCATGCCCCCCCCCCACTCAAGAACAGAGAAGCATCCCAAGCTCTGAAGATCACCTGGGAAGGAATCCCATGGGAACATTGCAACACACCCAAATATCTATGCTGATGATCGTGCCATCACCACTCAAGCAGGGAGCTTTGAGATGGTTGAACAGAAGCTCTCCGAAGCTCTGGGTGCCCTTACTGCCTATTACAGGGAAAACCAGCTGATCCCTAATCCATCTAAAACACAGACATGTGCTTTTCACCTTAAGAACAGACAAACATCCTGAGCTTTGAGGATTATTACCTGGGAAGGAATCCCACTGGAGCATTGCAACACACCCAAATACCTGGGAGTCACTTTGGACCGTGCTCTGACCTACAAGAAGCACTGCCTGAACATCAAGCAAAAAGTGGGTGCTAGAAACAATATCATACGAAAGCTGACTGGCACAACCTGGGGATCACAACCAGATACAGTGAAGACATCTGTCCCCTTGTGCTATGCTACTCTACTGCTGAGTATGCATGCCCAGTGTGGAACACATCTCACCACGCTAAAACAGTGGATGTCGCTCTTAATGAGACATGCCGCATTATCACGGCGTGTCTGCGCCCTACACCACTGGAGAAATTACACTGTCTAGCCGGTATCGCACCACCTGACATCTGCCGGGAAGCCAATAGTGAAAGTACCAAGGCAGAGACATCTCCAGCTCATCCCCTGTTTGGGTATCAGCCAGCACGTCAACGACTTAAATCTAGAAATAGTTTTCTAAGATCTACAGAGACACTTGCTGGAACACCTCAGCAAGCGAGAGTCCAAACGTGGCAGGCTCAAACCAATTGGAATTGGACCAATTGGAATTTGCGAGCCGTTTTCAAGGGCAGCCCCACGTAGAGCACATTACAGTAGTCCAATCTAGAGGTGACCAAGGCATGGACCACCCCAGCCAGATCAGCCTTTACGAGGTACGGTCGCAGTTGGCGCACGAGTCTCAATTGTGCAAAATTTCTCCCTACACCACTGGAGAAATTACACCATTTAGCCGGTATTGTGCCACCTGACATCCGCCGGGAAGCAGCAGCCAATAGTGAAAGGACCAAGGCAGAGACATCTCCAGCTCATCCCCTGTTTGGGTATCAGCCAGCACGTCAACGACTTAAATCCAGACATAGTTTTCTAAGATCTACAGAGACACTCGCTGGAACACCCCAGCAAGCGAGAGTCCAAAAGTGGCAGGCTCAAACCCAGAACCTCAACCAATGGCTGATACCAAATGAGAGACTCCCACCTGGGCACACAGACTTGGAAGGCGCTGAACAGACTGCGCTCTGGCACCACAAGATGCAGAGCCAACCTCAAGAAATGGGGCCACAAAGTGGAATCCTCGACATGCGAGTGCGGAGAAGAGCAAACCACTGACCACCTGCTGCAATGCAACCATACACAATGGAGGACCTCCTTGCCACAACACCAGAGGCACTCCAAGTGGCCAGATACTGGTCAAAGGACATTTCATCAACTAACAAACTCACACATTTTGTATTTTCACAAAGTGGAATCCACAACATGCGAGTGTGGAGAAGAGCAAACCACTGACCACCTGCTGCAATGCAACCTGAGCCCTGCCACATGATGCACAATGGAGGACCTTCTTGCGGCAACACCAGAGGCACTCCAAGTGGCCAGATATTGGTCAAAGGACATTTCATCAACTAACAAACTCACACATTTTGTATTTTCACAAAGTGGAATCCACAACATGCGAGTGTGGAGAAGAGCAAACCACTGACCACCTGCTGCAATGCAACCTGAGCCCTGCCACATGATGCACCATGGAGGACCTTCTTGCGGCAACACCAGAGGCACTCCAAGGGGCCAGATACTGGTCAAAGGACATTTCGGCAACTACCAAACTCACAAGTTTTGTATTTTCTCTGTTTGTTTGCTTTGTTCTGTTAGAAAAGTAATATAATTGACTGGCTGCCCTGACACGAGAAATAAATACCCCCACCCCACCCCCACTCTGTCCCAGGGGCCTCCTTTATGGGTGTGGGGAGGTGTAAGCCACACGTGTGCAGACATGCGCTGTTGTCCCCTGCCGACACGCATGCCGTATAAACAGCGCCTTCTCACAAATGACGCTCAAGAGTGGCATTTGGCTGCCTCTGAATGCCAAGCCTCGCTCACAAGGAGCCACACTGGCTGCTTAGAATGCACATTCCGTCAGCACCATTGCCTTCCTCCGCTCCACATGGCATGAGCATGAGCAGCATTCAGGGGAAAAGAAAGAATGCCTCGGAAGGCAAAGCTTCATTCCCGAAAACCGTCCCCATTAAGAGGATGAGCCCAGGCCTATTGCCCAGTGGGGGGGGGGGGTGGTAATGGGGGACTGGGGGTGGGCCCCACAGGACCTCGACCCCATCCTACCTGGCTTGACCTCATCTATATATAGAAATGCTCTGTGCAGATCTAAGGAAGTAATGCTACCCATGCTCTATTCTGCTTTGGTTAGACCACATCTGGAATACTGTGTCCAATTCTGGGCACCACAATTCAAGAGAAATATTGACAAGCTGGAATGTGTCCAGAGGAGAGTGACTAAAATGATAAAAGGTCTGGAGAACAAGCCCTATGAGGAGCGGCTTAGGGAACTGGGCATGTTTAGCCTGAAGAAGAGAAGGATGAGAGGAGATATGATAGCCATGTATAAATATGTGAGAGGAAGCCACAGGGAGGAGGAGGGAGCAAGCTTGTTTTCTGCTTCCTTGGAGACGAGGACGCAATGGAGGAATGGCTTCAAACTACAAGAGAGGAGATTCCATCAGAACATTAGGAAGAACTTCCTGACTGTGAGAGCTGTTCAGCAGTGGAACTCTCTGCCCCGGAGTGTGGTGGAGGCCCCTTCTTTGGAAGCTTTTAAGCAGAGGCTGGATGGCCATCTGTCAGGGGTGATTTGAATGCAATATTCCTGCTTCTTGGCAGAATGGGGTTGGACTGGATGGCCCAGGAGGTCTCTTCCAACTCTAGGATTCTACGATTCTATGATTCTATAATGAGTTCCTTAAAAACAAAAGAACCAATGAACAAAATCACACCAAATTGGACAACGAAACGTCTCACAACACAAGGAGCGACCATCACTCAAAAAACTATGATTTTGTCATTTGGGAGTTGTAGCTGCTGGGATTTATAGTTCACCTATAAATCAAAGAGAATTCTGAACTCCACCAATGATGGAATTGAACCAAACCTGCCACACAGGACCAACAGAAAACACTGGAAGGGTTTGGTGGGCATTGACCTTGAGTTTTGGAGTTGTAGTTCACTTACATCTAGAGCAGTGTTTCTCAATCCTCCTAATGCTGGGACCCCTTAATAGAGTTCCTCATGTTGTGTTGACCCCCAACCATAAAATTATTTTTGTTGCTACTTCATAACTGTAATTTTCCTACTGCTATGAATCGTAATGTAAATATCACATACACGGGATGTATTTTCATTCACTGGACTAAATTGGGCAACAGATACCTGAAATGCCCAAATTTGAATACTGGTGGGGGTTGATTTTGTCATTTGGGAGTTGTAGTTGCTGGGATTTATAGTTCACCTGCAATCAAAGAGCATTCTGAACTCCACCAACCATGGAATTGAAACAAACTTGACACATAGAATCCAATTACCAACAGAAAATACTGGAAGGGTATGATGGGCATTGATCTTGAGTTTGAAAGTTGTAGTTCACCTACATCCAGAGAGCACTGTGGACTCAGACAATGATGGAGCTGGACCAAACTTGGCACAGACACTAAATATGCCGAAATGTGAACACTGGCGGAGTTTAGGGAAAATAGACCTTGACATTTGGCAGTTGTAGTTGCCGGGATTTATAGTTCACCTACAATCAAAGAGCATTCTGAACCCCACCAATGATAGAATTGAACCAAACTTGGCACATAGAACTCCCATGACCAATAGAAAATACTGGCACTATCCTTGAGTTTGAGAGTTGTAGTCCACCTACATCCAGAGAGCACTGTGGACTCAGACAATGATGGATCTGTACCAAACTTTGCACAAATACTCAATATAGCCAAATGAGAACACTAGTGGTGTTTGGGGAAAATAGACATTGACATTTGAGAGTTGCAGTGTCTGGAATGTATAGTTCACCTACAATCAAAGAGCATTCTGAACCCCACCAATGATAGAATTGAACCAAACTTGGCACATAGAACTCCCATGACCAATAGAAAATACTGGCACTATCCTTGAGTTTGAGAGTTGTAGTCCACCTACATCCAGAGAGCACTGTGGACTCAGACAATGATGGATCTGTACCAAACTTTGCACAAATACTCAATATGGCCAAATGTGAACACTAGTGGTGTTTGGGGAAAATAGACCTTGACATTTGAGAGTTGCAGTGTCTGGAATGTATAGTTCACCTACAATCAAATAGCATTCTGAACTCCACCAATGATAGAATTGGACCAAACTTCCCACACAGAACCCCCATGACCAACAGAAAATACTATGTTTTCTGATGGTCTTTGGCGACCCCTCTGGCACCCCCTCGTGACCCCCACAGGGGTCCCGACCCCCAGGTTGAGAAACACTGATCTAGAGGGTACTGTGGACTCAAACAATGATGGATCTGGGTCAAACTTGGCACAAATACTCAATATGTCCAAATATAAGCAGAGATGGAGTTTGGGGGAAATAGGCCTTGACATTTGGGAGTTGTAGTTACTGGGATTCACAGTTCACCTACAGTCAAAGAGCGTTCTGAACCCCACGAATGACAGAATCGGGGAAAACATCTCACACTGAACCCCCATGGACCAACGGAAAATACTTAAGGCCATCCAATCCAACTCCCTTCATCAGGGCAAGAAAATGTAATCAAAGCCCTCCTGACAAATACCCATCCAGCCATTGATAGAGATAGATAGATAGATAGATAGATAGATAGATAGATAGATAGATGATAGATGGATGATAGATAGATAGATAAATAGATAGATATAATTCATACACACACAGATATAGTATCATAGACTTAAAAGGGACCCCTAAAGAAGGACAATGATATGTGGCATGTTCCAGGGTGGGCAAACCAGACACTCTCCACTTCAACACTGACAAAGAAACAACAAGGAATACTGTTTACCCACAAGCAGAAAGACATGACATAGATTAGGAACCAACACTTTCTCGTTACTTTATTTTCCAGATCAACAGACTGGGCCACAGCAACGCGTGGCAGGGGACAGCTAGTAATAATAATCGTCGTCGTCGTCGTCTTTGGGTTGTTGTAGGTTTTTTCAGGCTCTATGGCCATGTTCTAGAGGCATTCTCTCCTGACGTTTTGCCTGCATCTGTGGCAAGCATCCTCAGAGGTAGCGAGGTCTGTTGGAACTAGGAAAATGGGTTTATATATCTGTGGAATAAAGACCAGGGTGGGACAAAGGACTCTTGTCTGTTGGAGGTAGGTGTGAATGTTTCAACTGATCACCTTGAAACAAACAAGGACATCTAATCACATCTCAACAAAAGTTTGCTCGAGGCACTGTCAGGCTATCAAATGCTAATCAAGGTGGTCAGTTGAAACATTCACACCTAGCTCCAGCAGACAAGAGACCTCTAGAACATGGAGAAATGCCTCTAGAACATGGCCCTATAGCCCGAAAAAACCCACAAGAACCTAGTGATTCCAGCCATGAAAGCCTTCGACAATACAAGAGACCTTTGTCTCACCCTGAGGAACCAACCTGGACACAGGAGATTATTTGAGAACGCAAAAATGCTGGACCACTCTCATAACCACCATGCCAGACTACACAGAGAAGCCACTGAAATACATAAGAAGCATGTGGACAATTTCAAGAGAAAGGAGGAAACCATGAAAATAAACAAAATCTGGCTACCAGTATTTTAAAAACTCTAAAATTACAACAGCAAAACAACAGAGGGGAAACAAACAAGGACATCTAATCACCTCTCAACAAAAGTTTTCTCTAGGCACTGTCAGGCTATCAAATGCTAATCAAGGTGGTCAGTTGAAACATTCCCACCTAGCTCCAGCAGACAAGAGTCCTTTTCCCCACCCTTGTCATTCCACAGATATATAAACCTCTTTTTCCTAGTTCCAACAGACCTCACTCCCTCTGAGGATGCTTGCCATAGATGCAGGCGAAATGTCAGGAGAAAATGCCTCTAGAACATGGCCATATAGCCCGAAAAAACCTACAACAACCCAGTGATTCCGGCCATGAAAGCCTTCGACAATACAATAATAATCTTTATCTATACCCTGCCACCATTTCCCGAGTGGGGACTCGGAGCGGCTTACATGGGGCCAAGCCTGGACAACATATTACAGCAGAATAAAACCAAAAACATAAACAACATCATCAAAATTACATAGGAAAAAAAAACATTCCAATAAACACAATCACAATAACAGTGGGTGGGCCACATGTACCTAAAGGGCCATCAAAGGGCCTGTGCTCCTGGGGGTGATGATAATAATAATAATAATAATAATAATAATAATAATACTTTATTTGTCCCCCGCTACCATCTCCCCATGGGACGCAGTGCGGCTTACATGAGGCCGAGCCCAAATACAACAATACAAACAATAACAACAACAATACAAGCAAATAAAATGAAAACATAGACAATAAAATACTGTATATACTCGAGTATAAGCCTAGTTTTTCGATCCTTTTTTTAGGCTGAAAAAGTCTCCCTCGTCTTATACTCGAGTCAATGTTATTTATTATTTTACTTTGTTGTTATTATTATTATTACATTTATTATTTTATTATTGTTGTCATTATTACATGTATTATTTGACTCTATTATTGTTATTGTTACATTTATTATTTTACTGTATTGTCATTATTACATGTATTATTTGACTCTATTATTGTTATTGTTACATTTATTATTTTACTGTATTGTTATTATTACATGTATTATTTTACTCTATTATTGTTATTGTTACATTTATTATTTTACTGTATTGTTATTATTACATTTATTATTTTACTCTATAATTCCTGTTATTACATTCCATTATTTCACTCTATTATTATTATTATTTTACTCTATTATTATTATTGGAGGGCATGTAAGCATATTTACTAGGGCTGGGCGGTTTCATTTCGTTAATTCGTAATTCGTTAAAAATTCGTTATTTTTTTTTGTTAACGAAGCGATAACGAACCATTCTGGAGCAACTTAAAAACGAAACGAATTTTTCAATTCGTTTCGTAAATGCTTCGTATTTCGTTATGTATTCGTTTCGTTATTGGTTTGAGGTCGTTTCGTTATTATTTCCGTATGTCTGGGGCAAGTTTTATACTTGTTTTTTGTTTAATTAGTGAAAAAAAATTATAATATCACACCAACAGTCAACAACAGAGGGAGAGGGAAGCTTCAGAAGTTTTTTTAGCGTATTGCGCGATCGCGGCCGCCATTAACGAATCGATTCGTTATTGTTTCGTTATTGTTTTGTAATTTTTTTTACCATTTACGAAATTTCGTAAATATCGAACTTTTTTTAAGGAAAATTTCGGAATTCTTTTAAATATCGAAATGCAAAAAACCCCAAAAAATGAATCGATTTTAGAAACAAATTTTTCCGTTGTCACCCAGGCCTACTGGATGGTTATTTGTTGATTTGCTGGAAATGCCCTTGGGTCTTTAGAGAAGTGGAATAGAAATGTCCCAAATGAATGAACGAATATCAGGGAGGGGAGGGCGTTTTCTTCCCCTGCTGCCCACAAGTCAATGGGAAGAGCAGAAGGTTTAATAATAATAATAATCTATATAAATAAAAATGTAGTGTTCGTTTGTGGGATTGACAGAACTCAAAAAACCCTGGACGAATTGACACCAAATTTGGACACAAGACACCTAAGAACCCAATGTATGTCCTTCAGTCATAAAAACCCTGAAAAACACAGCAGAAGGAGCTTAAAAAGCCCCAAAAAGCTAAATGAGGAAAAGCTAAATGACAATACAGAAAAAAGGGAAGAAAGAGAGAGGGAAGGGGAGAGAAAAGAAAGAAAGAAAGAAAGAGGGAGGGAAAAAAGAAGGAAAGGGAGAAGGAAGGAAAGAGGTAGAGAAGGAAGAAAGGAGAGAAAGAGGGAGAGAAAGAAAAAGGGGGGAGGGAGGAAAGTTAGAAATGGAAGGAAGGAGAGAAGGAAAGAGAAAAAGGGAAAGAGGAAGGTAAGGAAGGGGGAAGGGGAGGATGCAGAGAAAGAGGAAGGGAAGGAAAGAAGGAAAGAGAGAAGGAAGAAAAGAGAGGCAGCAGAAGAGAAAGAAAAATGGGAAGGAAGGAAAGAGATAGAGAAGGAAGAAAGGAGAGAAAGAGGGAGGGAAAGAAAAAGGGGAAAGGAAGGAAGGAGAGAAGGAAGGACGGAGAGAAGGAAAGAAAAAAGGGGGGAAGATATAGAGAAAGAGGGAGGGAAGGAAAGAAGGAAAGAGAGAAGGAAGAAAAGAGAGGCAGCAGAAGAGAAAGAAAAATGGGAAGGAAGGAAAGAGATAGAGAAGGAAGAAAGGAGAGAAAGAGGGAGGGAAAGAAAAAGGGGAAAGGAAGGAAGGAGAGAAGGAAGGACGGAGAGAAGGAAAGAAAAAAGGGGGGAAGATATAGAGAAAGAGGGAGGGAAGGAAAGAAGGAAAGAGAGAAGGAAGAAAAGAGAGGCAGCAGAAGAGAAAGAAAAATGGGAAGGAAGGAAAGAGATAGAGAAGGAAGAAAGGAGAGAAAGAGGGAGGGAAAGAAAAAGGGGAAAGGAAGGAAGGAGAGAAGGAAGGACGGAGAGAAGGAAAGAAAAAAGGGGGGAAGATATAGAGAAAGAGGGAGGGAAGGAAAGAAGGAAAGAGAGAAGGAAGAAAAGAGAGGCAGCAGAAGAGAAAGAAAAATGGGAAGGAAGGAAAGAGATAGAGAAGGAAGAAAGGAGAGAAAGAGGGAGGGAAAGAAAAAGGGGAAAGGAAGGAAGGAGAGAAGGAAGGACGGAGAGAAGGAAAGAAAAAAGGGGGGAAGATATAGAGAAAGAGGGAGGGAAGGAAAGAAGGAAAGAGAGAAGGAAGAAAAGAGAGGCAGCAGAAGAGAAAGAAAAATGGGAAGGAAGGAAAGAGATAGAGAAGGAAGAAAGGAGAGAAAGAGGGAGGGAAAGAAAAAGGGGAAAGGAAGGAAGGAGAGAAGGAAGGACGGAGAGAAGGAAAGAAAAAAGGGGGGAAGATATAGAGAAAGAGGGAGGGAAGGAAAGAAGGAAAGAGAGAAGGAAGAAAAGAGAGGCAGCAGAAGAGAAAGAAAAATGGGAAGGAAGGAAAGAGATAGAGAAGGAAGAAAGGAGAGAAAGAGGGAGGGAAAGAAAAAGGGGAAAGGAAGGAAGGAGAGAAGGAAGGACGGAGAGAAGGAAAGAAAAAAGGGGGGAAGATATAGAGAAAGAGGGAGGGAAGGAAAGAAGGAAAGAGAGAAGGAAGAAAAGAGAGGCAGCAGAAGAGAAAGAAAAATGGGAAGGAAGGAAAGAGATAGAGAAGGAAGAAAGGAGAGAAAGAGGGAGGGAAAGAAAAAGGGGAAAGGAAGGAAGGAGAGAAGGAAGGACGGAGAGAAGGAAAGAAAAAAGGGGGGAAGATATAGAGAAAGAGGGAGGGAAGGAAAGAAGGAAAGAGAGAAGGAAGAAAAGAGAGGCAGCAGAAGAGAAAGAAAAATGGGAAGGAAGGAAAGAGATAGAGAAGGAAGAAAGGAGAGAAAGAGGGAGGGAAAGAAAAAGGGGAAAGGAAGGAAGGAGAGAAGGAAGGACGGAGAGAAGGAAAGAAAAAAGGGGGGAAGATATAGAGAAAGAGGGAGGGAAGGAAAGAAGGAAAGAGAGAAGGAAGAAAAGAGAGGCAGCAGAAGAGAAAGAAAAATGGGAAGGAAGGAAAGAGATAGAGAAGGAAGAAAGGAGAGAAAGAGGGAGGGAAAGAAAAAGGGGAAAGGAAGGAAGGAGAGAAGGAAGGACGGAGAGAAGGAAAGAAAAAAGGGGGGAAGATATAGAGAAAGAGGGAGGGAAGGAAAGAAGGAAAGAGAGAAGGAAGAAAAGAGAGGCAGCAGAAGAGAAAGAAAAATGGGAAGGAAGGAAAGAGATAGAGAAGGAAGAAAGGAGAGAAAGAGGGAGGGAAAGAAAAAGGGGAAAGGAAGGAAGGAGAGAAGGAAGGACGGAGAGAAGGAAAGAAAAAAGGGGGGAAGATATAGAGAAAGAGGGAGGGAAGGAAAGAAGGAAAGAGAGAAGGAAGAAAAGAGAGGCAGCAGAAGAGAAAGAAAAATGGGAAGGAAGGAAAGAGATAGAGAAGGAAGAAAGGAGAGAAAGAGGGAGGGAAAGAAAAAGGGGAAAGGAAGGAAGGAGAGAAGGAAGGACGGAGAGAAGGAAAGAAAAAAGGGGGGAAGATATAGAGAAAGAGGGAGGGAAGGAAAGAAGGAAAGAGAGAAGGAAGAAAAGAGAGGCAGCAGAAGAGAAAGAAAAATGGGAAGGAAGGAAAGAGATAGAGAAGGAAGAAAGGAGAGAAAGAGGGAGGGAAAGAAAAAGGGGAAAGGAAGGAAGGAGAGAAGGAAGGACGGAGAGAAGGAAAGAAAAAAGGGGGGAAGATATAGAGAAAGAGGGAGGGAAGGAAAGAAGGAAAGAGAGAAGGAAGAAAAGAGAGGCAGCAGAAGAGAAAGAAAAATGGGAAGGAAGGAAAGAGATAGAGAAGGAAGAAAGGAGAGAAAGAGGGAGGGAAAGAAAAAGGGGAAAGGAAGGAAGGAGAGAAGGAAGGACGGAGAGAAGGAAAGAAAAAAGGGGGGAAGATATAGAGAAAGAGGGAGGGAAGGAAAGAAGGAAAGAGAGAAGGAAGAAAAGAGAGGCAGCAGAAGAGAAAGAAAAATGGGAAGGAAGGAAAGAGATAGAGAAGGAAGAAAGGAGAGAAAGAGGGAGGGAAAGAAAAAGGGGAAAGGAAGGAAGGAGAGAAGGAAGGACGGAGAGAAGGAAAGAAAAAAGGGGGGAAGATATAGAGAAAGAGGGAGGGAAGGAAAGAAGGAAAGAGAGAAGGAAGAAAAGAGAGGCAGCAGAAGAGAAAGAAAAATGGGAAGGAAGGAAAGAGATAGAGAAGGAAGAAAGGAGAGAAAGAGGGAGGGAAAGAAAAAGGGGAAAGGAAGGAAGGAGAGAAGGAAGGACGGAGAGAAGGAAAGAAAAAAGGGGGGAAGATATAGAGAAAGAGGGAGGGAAGGAAAGAAGGAAAGAGAGAAGGAAGAAAAGAGAGGCAGCAGAAGAGAAAGAAAAATGGGAAGGAAGGAAAGAGATAGAGAAGGAAGAAAGGAGAGAAAGAGGGAGGGAAAGAAAAAGGGGAAAGGAAGGAAGGAGAGAAGGAAGGACGGAGAGAAGGAAAGAAAAAAGGGGGGAAGATATAGAGAAAGAGGGAGGGAAGGAAAGAAGGAAAGAGAGAAGGAAGAAAAGAGAGGCAGCAGAAGAGAAAGAAAAATGGGAAGGAAGGAAAGAGATAGAGAAGGAAGAAAGGAGAGAAAGAGGGAGGGAAAGAAAAAGGGGAAAGGAAGGAAGGAGAGAAGGAAGGACGGAGAGAAGGAAAGAAAAAAGGGGGGAAGATATAGAGAAAGAGGGAGGGAAGGAAAGAAGGAAAGAGAGAAGGAAGAAAAGAGAGGCAGCAGAAGAGAAAGAAAAATGGGAAGGAAGGAAAGAGATAGAGAAGGAAGAAAGGAGAGAAAGAGGGAGGGAAAGAAAAAGGGGAAAGGAAGGAAGGAGAGAAGGAAGGACGGAGAGAAGGAAAGAAAAAAGGGGGGAAGATATAGAGAAAGAGGGAGGGAAGGAAAGAAGGAAAGAGAGAAGGAAGAAAAGAGAGGCAGCAGAAGAGAAAGAAAAATGGGAAGGAAGGAAAGAGATAGAGAAGGAAGAAAGGAGAGAAAGAGGGAGGGAAAGAAAAAGGGGAAAGGAAGGAAGGAGAGAAGGAAAGACGGAGAGAAGGAAAGAAAAAAGGGGGGAAGATATAGAGAAAGAGGGAGGGAAGGAAAGAAGGAAAGAGAGAAGGAAGAAAAGAGAGGCAGCAGAAGAGAAAGAAAAATGGGAAGGAAGGAAAGAGATAGAGAAGGAAGAAAGGAGAGAAAGAGGGAGGGAAAGAAAAAGGGGAAAGGAAGGAAGGAGAGAAGGAAGGAAAAAGAGAAAGAAAGAAAAAGGGAAAGAGGAAGTGAAGGAAGGGGGAAAGATGTAGAGAAAGAGGAAGGGAAGGAAAGAGAAGGAAGAAAAGAGAGACAGCAGAAGAGAAAGAAAAAGGGGGAAGGAAGGAAAGAGATAGAGAAGGAAGAAAGGAGAGAAAGAGGGAGGGAAAGAAAAGGGGGAAGGAAGGAAAGTTAGAGAAGGAAGGAAAAAGAGAAGGAAAGAAAAAAGGGAAAGAGGAAGTGAAGGAAGGGGGAAAGATGTAGAGAAAGAGGAAGGGAAGGAAAGAGAAGGAAGAAAAGAGAGACAGCAGAAGAGAAAGAAAAAGGGGGAAGGAAGGAAAGAGATAGAGAAGGAAGGAAGAAGAGAAAGAGGGAGGGAAAGAAAAAGGTGGAAGGAAGAAAGGAGAGAAGGAAAGAAAAAAGGGGGAAGATGTAGAGAAAGAGGGAGGGAAGGAAAGAGAGAAGGAAGAAGGAAGAAAAGGAAGAGGAGGAAGGAAGAAGAGGAGGAAAAACGGGAAAGAAGGAAGGAAAGAGGGAGTGAAGGAAAGAGGGAAAGAAGGAGAGAAAGAGGGAAGGTTGGCCACAGCAACGCGTGGCGGGTACAGCTAGTAATAATAATAATTAATAATAATAATAATACTTTATGCCCTGCCACCATCTCAGGGCAGCTTACATGAGGCCAAGCCCAACAACACATCAGTAAACAACAAAACAGCAAGCAAATAAAACAGTACAATTAATATAACTCATATATAAACAATAACACAGAGAATTTAAAACCTTATGGCCGGGCCAGATGTAATAAATTAATTTTTTTTAATAAACTCTGGGCGTGAACAGAGGTAAGATGTATCTAAGCAGGAGGGGTTTAAAAGATAGTGTAGGGAGACCAACCCAAGGGGTAGTTAAAGTGCTTCTGAGGACAATTGCAGAGGATTAATCAGAGCAGGGCATTGTTTCCTTTATTCTGGGAAGGCACACAGGAACAGCCACGTTTCCAGGCTCCTCCTAAAGACTGCCAATGTGGGGGCTTGCCTGATATCCTTGGGGACTGAGTTCCAGAGTCGGGGGGCCACCACCGAGAAGGCCCTCTCCCTCATCCCCACCAATCGCAACTGCAATGCAGGTGGGAGCGCAAGCAGGACCTCTCCAGATTATCGAAGAGATCGCGTGGGTTCGTACACAGAAATGCGGTCACGCAGGTAGGTGGGTCCCAAACTGTTTAGGGCAGTGTTTCTCAACCTTGGGGTCGGGACCCCTGAGGGGGTCGTGAGGGGTTGTCAAAGGGGTCGCCAAAGACCATAAAAAACATAGTATTTTCTGTTGGTCTTTGGGATTCTGTGTGGGAAGTGTGACCCAGTTCTATTGTGGGTCGAGTTCAGAATGCTCTTTGATTGTAGGTGAACTATAAATCCCAATAACTACAACTCCCAAATGTCAAGGTCTATTTCCCCCAGACTCCACCAGTGTTCACATTTGGACATATTAAGTATTCATGCCAAGTTTGGTCCAGATCCATCATTGCATGAAGCCACAGCACTCCTCTGGATATAGGTGAACTACAACTCCCAATCTCAAGGTCAATGCCCACAAAACCCTCCCAGTGTTTTCTAATCATCATGGGAGTTCTGTGTGCCAAGTTTGGTTTAAATCCATCGCTGGTGGAGTTCAGAATGCTCTTTGATTATAGGTGAACTATAAATCCCAGCAACTACAACTCCCAGATGACAAAATCAATCCTCCCGCAACCCCACTAGCATTCACATTTGGGCATATTGAGTATTTGTGCACAATTTGGTCCAGTGAATGAAAATATATCCTGCATACGATTTATAAAGTAGTAAAATGACAGGTATCAAGTAGCAACAAAAACAATATTATGGTTGGGGGTCACCACAACATATGGAACTCCATTAAGGGGTCACGGCATTAGCAAGGTTGAGAACCACTGGTTTAGGGCTTTGTAGGTCAGAACCTGCACCTTGAATTGGGATCGGAAAATAAATGGCAGCCAATAGAGTTCCTAAGTCACTCCAGTTAGTAATCTGGCTGCCGATCGTTGTACCAAGTGAAATTTTTGAACTGTCTTCAAGGGCAGCCCCACATACAGTGCATTACAGTAGTCCAATCTAGAGGTAACTAAGGCGTGGACCACCCTGGCCAGATCCGACTTCACGAGGTAGGGTCACAGCTGGCACACGAGTCTTAATTGTGCAAAGGCCCTCCCAGCCACCGCCGACACCTGGGTTTCAAGCGTTAGCAATGCGTCTAGGACAGTGATGGGCAACCTTTTGAGCTTGGTGTGTCAAAATTCCCCAAAAACTTGAACTTGGGTGGGGTGTCACTTCGAGAGAGAGAAAAACACACCATAATTTTACAATATTTATAGTTTAAATAAGAAAAATATGTAATCCATGCTGAGTTATGGAGTGAACAATGCTCAGATGTGCAGATGTTAAATTTGTAGAGCCTTTTGCAAATTGAAGGATGGAATTAGATTGGCTCTTACAAGGTGTACTTCTTTGTATGCGGCTGCATGTGTCTGCGTGTCATCAAAAATAGCCATGCGTGTCCATGCTGACACGCGTGTCATAGGTTCACCATCACGGGTCTAGGAGGACATCCAAGCTGCAGACCTGTGACTTCAGTGGGAGTGCAACCCCATCCAGCACAGTTGTTGTTGTTTATTCGTTCAGTCGTCTCCGACTCTTTGTGACCTCATGGACCAGCCCACGCCAGAGCTCCCTGTCGGCCGTCCCCACCCCCAGCTCCTTCAAGGTCAGTCCAGTCCCTTCAAGGATGCCATCCATCCATCTTGCCCTTGGTCGGCCCCTCTTCCTTTTGCCTTCCACTTTCCCCAGCATCATTGTCTTCTCTAGGCTTTGCTGTCTCCTCATGATGTGGCATTCAAAGGACTTCCACTTTGTCTCTAGTCTCCTTCCCTCCAGTGAGCTTTAGTCGGGCTTTCTTTCCTGGAGGATGGACTGGTTGGATCTTCTCGCAGTCCAAGGCACTCTCAGCACTTTCCTCCAGCACCACAGCTCAAAAGCATCTCTCTCCCTTCGCTCAGCCTTCCCGAAGGTCCAGCTCTCACCTCCGTAGGTGACTCCAGGGAAGACCATGGCTTGGACTAGGCAATGGATCTTGGTTGCCAGTCTGATGTCTCTCCTCTTGACTATTTTATCAAGACTGGACATTGCTCTCCTCCCAAGAAGGAAGCGTCTCCTGATTTCCTGGCCACAGTCTGCGTCTGCACTCATCTTTGCACCTAGAAATACAAACCCTGTCACGGCCTCCACATTTTCTCCCTCTATTTCCCAGTTGTCAATCCAGCACAGGTTGCCTCCCTATACCCTGATCCGGCTTACAGTCGACCTGGAGGTTTGCCCCCATTGCTGTCCCCACCTGAGCAGCAGCATCGAAGCGGCCTGGGGAGGAAAGGGAGGGCAGCTTGAGAGGCACCTTTGGCTGGCAGAAGGGAAGGGCCACACTCTGGGCACCCAGCAGCCTTGACCCTCCCCCTGACCCCAAAGCCCCCCCCCCCCGCCTTCCACCAACGCCTTGGGACCCATCCTCGTTCTTGGGACCCATCCTCGTTCGTAGGAGGGAGTGCCCTCTCAGAGCAGCAGAGCAAAGCAATAGCCCTTCTTCACTCACACTCACACCCTTCGCTTGCTTCCTTTGCCCCCCCCCCTTTCCGTGCCAGGCGGAGACAGGGGCCCTGGCTCCTCCCCTCCCCCCCCCCCCCAGACAGAGGGAGGGTGCTCTGTGTTCCCAGGAAGGAAGCACAGGGGTTCCTTATCCCAGCCGCTGGCCCAAGGAGAATGGCCCATTGTGAGCCCCACAAAAACACCACCCAACCACATACACACACATACATGCATACGCCCTCTGCAGCCAATTCAGGGCCCCCAATTTCTAGGGATGGCCACTTAAAGGTTGATGGGGGGGGGGGGAAACCTCTACCCCCCTACCCACCCACCCATCAACACCATAGACAAATCCATCTCATCCACCATGTCCTTTCCTCCATTTTCCTGATTCTGGGGTAAAATACTTTCCCTATTTGTTTATTTACACAACATTTCCACCCCGCTCTTCTCAACCCCATAAGCCAGTGGTTCTCAACCTTCCTAATGCCACGACCCCTTAATACGCTTCCTCGTGTTATGATGACCCCCAACCATAAAATTAGTTTCGTTGCTACTTCATAACTCATTTTGCTGCTATTATGAATAGTAACAGATTAGGGGAGGGTATTGATTTTGTCCTGTGGGAGTTGTAGTTGCTGGGATTTATAGTTCACCTACAATCAAAGAGCATTCTGAACTCCACCAACAATGGAATTGAACCAAACATGACACACAGAATTCCCATGACCAACAGAAAATACTGGAAGAGGATGCTTGCCATAGATGCAGGCAAAACGTCAGGAGAAAATGCCTCTAGAACATGGCCCTATAGCCCAAAAAAACCCACAAGAACCTAATGATTCCAGCCATGAAAGCCTTCAACAATACTGGAAGAGTTTGGTGAGCACTGACCTTGAGTTTTGGGAGTTGTAGTTTACCTACAAGCAGATAGAACTGTAGACTCAAACAATGATGGATCTGGACCAAACTTGGCACAAATTCTCAGTATGCCCAAATGTAAACACTAGTAGAGTTTGGGGGAAATAGACCTTGACATTTGGGAGTTGTAGTTGCTGGGATTTATAGTTTACCTACAATCAAAGAGCATTCTGAACTCCACCAATGATGGAACTGAATCAAACTTGACACACAGAATTCCCATGACCAACAGAAAATACTGGAAGAGTTTGGTGGGCACTGACCTTGAGTTTTGGGAGTTGTAGTTTACCTACAAGCAGATAGAACTGTAGACTCAAACAATGATGGATCCGGACCAAACTTGGCACGAATTCTCAGTATGCCCAAATGTAAACACTAGTAGAGTTTGGGGGAAATAGACCTTGACATTTGGGAGTTGTAGTTGCTGGGATTTATAGTTCACCTACAATCAAAGAGCATTCTGAACTCCACCAATGATGGAACTGAATCAAACAGAATTCCCATGACCAACAGAAAATACTGGGAGAGTTTGGTGGGCAATGACCTTGAGTTTTGGGAGTTGTAGTTTACCTACAAGCAGATAGAACTGTAGACTCGAACAATGATGGATGTGGACCAAACTTGGCACGAATTCTCAGTATGCCCAAATGTAAACACTAGTAGAGTTTGGGGAAAATAGACCTTGACATTTGGGAGTTGTAGTTGCTGGGATTTATAGTTTACCTACAATCAAAGAGCATTCTGAACTCCACCAAGGATGGAACTGAATCAAACTTGGCACACAGAATTCCCATGACCAATAGAAAATACTGGAAGAGTTTGGTGGGCACTGACTTTGACATTTGGGAGTTGTAGTTGCTGGGATTTATAGTTTACCTACAATCAAAGAGCATTCAAACCCTACAAAGGATTGAATTGGGCCAAACTTCCCACACAGAACCTCCATGACCAACAGAAAATACGGTGTTTTCTGGTGGTCTTTGGTTAACCCTCTGACACCCCCTCGCGACCCCTCCAGGGGTCCCGACCCCCAGGTTGAGAAACACTGCCACAAGTAGCATTGCGTTGATTGGACCCCATCTCCTCTTTTGACATGTCAACACAAACACATCACACATCCCCACGCACACCACAAAGGCCCATAAGGACACGTTGTGAGGAATGAACCAAGAGCACAATGCCAGCCCCAGACGCCCGAGAAAGGGGTCCACAAACCCACCACTAACCCTCCCTCTCTCAGTCCCAGGAAAGCCATGTCCTGAAGGGAGCACTACAAATCCCAAGGCGCTCTCTTGCCATGCTCAGGGGCCACCCCTGCTTTTAGGGTGTCCTCATAAATCCCCGAGACTTTTCCTGCAAATTTGGTGCACAATTAATTACAGCCTTGAAGGGAAACTCACAAATCCGCACAAGTAAAAAAAAAAAACAAAGAACAGGAAGAAAAGTAATTAATTTCAACAGGAGAAGCGCTCCAGAGCAAAGAGGAAAAGCAAAGGGGGGAGGAAGTGGTGCAGACCCCACCCCAATTTGGGTACAGGGATAAGAGACTCTGGACCTCTGGGGGGGGGGGAATCCCCCCACATTGACCTTTCCTGATGAGGTCCTTTGAGGATAGAGGGTGGGTTGGGGGGAGGAAGAGTGGTCTGGCAGAGAAGGACCCCCCCCCCCCCGGGAGGTGGGGTGAGAGGGAAATATGTGAGAGGAAGTCCTAGAGAGGAGGAAGCAGGCTTGTTTACTGCTTCCCTGGAGACTAGGACGCAATGGAGCAACAGCTTCAAACTACATCTTGACAGATGAGAGAGATGATGGGCCAAAACTAACACAATGAAGTTCAACAGTGACAAATGCAAGATACTCCACTTTGGCAGGAAAAACAAAATGCAAAGAGACAGAATGGGGGACAATGCCTGGCTCGAGAGCAGGACGTGGGAAAAAGAGTCCTTGTGGACAACAAGTTAAACATGAGCCAGGAATGTGATGTGGGGGCAAAAAAAGCCAATGGGATGTTGGCCTGCATCAAGAGGAGCCTAGTGTCTAGATGTAGGGAATTCATGCTCCCCATGCTCTATTCCGCCTTGGTTAGACCACTTTACCTGGAATATTGTGTCCAATTCTGGGCACCACAATTTAAGAGATATTGACAAGCTGGAATGTGTCCAGAGGAGAGCGACTAAAATGATCAAGGGTCTGGAGAACAAGCCCTATGAGGAGCGGCTGAAGGAGCTGTGCATGTTTAGCCTGTCAGGGGTGATTTGAATGCAACATTCCTGCTTCTTGGCAGAATGAGGTTGGACTGGATGATGGCCCAGGAGGTCTCTTCCAACTCTTTGATTCTATGATTCTATGAGGGGTTTGGCAGTGAAGGAGCCCCCCTGGGAGGTGGGATGAGAGGGAAATATGTGAGAGGAAGTCCTAGGGAGGATGGAGCAAGCTTGTTTTCTGCTTCCACGGAGACTAGGACACAATGGAGCAATGGTTTCAAACTACAAGAGAGGAGATTCCACCTGAACATGAGGAAGAACTTCCTGACTGTGAGAGCCGTTCAGCAGTGGAACTCTCTGCCCTGGAGTGTGGTGGAGGCTCCTCCTTTGGAAGCTTTTAAACAGAGGCTGGATGGCCATCTGTCAGGTGTGCTTTGAATGCAATATTCCTGCTTCTTGGCAGAATGGGGTTAGACTGGATGGCCCAGGAGGTCTCTTCCAACTCTAGGATTCTATGATTCTATGATTCCATCTGAACATGAGGTAGAACTTCCTGACTGTGAGAGCCGTTCAGCAGTGGAACTCTCTGCCCCGGAGTGTGGTGGAGGCTGCTTCTTTGGAAGCTCTGAAACAGAGGCTGGATGGCCATCTGTCGGGGGTGCTTTGAATGCAATATTCCTGCTTCTTGGCTGAATGGGGCTGGACTGGATGATGAAGTCTCTTCCAACTCTAGGATTCTATGAAGACCTTCCCTGCCTTGATCCTCTCCGGTCAAGGCCTTGACCCTCCACACGGTCCTCCTGCCCCCTTACTCACAGATTATTTTGGGTGGGGGGGAGAGAGAAAGGGAAAGAAAGGAAGGGAAAGAGGGAGAGAAGAGAGGGGCCTTCGCAAAGCCTGAGCCCACCCAGCCCTTCTCCCAAGACCCATTGATGGAGCCCTTGCTCGCAGGACTGACTTGATCCATGGCTTTCCTTCCAGATTACAATCCCCCCAAGGTCTCTCTCCCCAGATTATATGGGGCAGTTTAATGACACACTCCAAAAGGGCTTCTCCTTTCCACCTGGGTCCTGCCACTGCCAAATCCTGCCATAGGTTCGCAGCTGGGGAATGAAGGCAAGGGCAAAGGGCATGAGGCAGACCCCTCCTCTTCCTTCCTTCCTTCCTTCCTTCCTTCCTTCCTTCCTTCCTTCCTTCCTTCCTTCCTTCCCTTTCCTTCCCTTCTCTTCCCTTTCCTTTCCTTTCCTTTCCTTTCCTTTCCCAAATGTAGTCCTTTCACAAAATGTAGTCCTTTCAGCAGCCTGTGAAACTGTGAACCACAGCTGCCTCCTCCGGAGAAAAATGTATAGTATCACAAAGGACGACCACCTCACCCGCCTCAGAGGAAACCTGCTACAAAACAGGAGCTTCTTTGTTGAGTTCTAGGGCCAGAGAAGCAGATGGCGGAAACAGAAGAACGGCCTGCCTCAGGGGAGCGTGCTTGCTCCATCCATGTTCAACATTGACACAAATGACCAGCCACTGCCAGAAGGGACAGAGAGCTTCGTCTATGCTGATGATCGTGCCATCACCACTCAAGGAAATCAGCTACCGAACAGGAGCTTTTTTGTTGAGTTCCAGGGCCAGAGAAGCAGATGGCGGAAACAGAAGAACGGCCTGACTCAGGGGAGCGTGCTTGCTCCATCCATGTTCAACATTGACACAAATGACCAGCCACTGCCAGAAGGGACAGAGAGCTTCATCTATGCTGATGATCGTGCGATCACCGCTCAAGGAAATCAGCTACCGAACAGGAGCTTTTTTGTTGAGTTTCAGGGCCAGAGAAGCAGATGGCGGACACAGAAGAGCGGCCTGCCTCAGGGGAGTGTGCTCACTCCATCCATGTTCAACATCTACGCAAATGACCAGCCACTGCCAGAAGGGACAGAGAGTTTCATTTATGCTGATGATCGTGCCATTACTGCTCAAGGAGGGAGCTTTGAGGTGGTTGAACAGAAGCTCTCCGAAGCTCTAGGCGCTCTTACTGCCTCTCCAAAACTTGCTCCATCAATGTTCAATATGTACAGACATTATCAGCCACTGCCAGAAGGGACAGAGAGCTTCATCTATGCTTATGATCGTGCCATCACCGCTCAAGCAGGGAGCTTTGAGATGGCTGAACAGAAGCTCTCCGAAGCTCTAGGTGCTCTCACTGCCTATTACAGGGAAAACCAGCTGATCCCGAATCCATCTAAAACACAGACATGTGCTTTCCACCTTAAGAAGTCGCTTGAGTGCTGAGAAAAGCGGTA